>NC_063170.1:40018635-40203635 GCF_023159225.1 Perognathus longimembris pacificus | reverse complement strand
CCCTGCTGCCTGCATCACAAAAATCTTCAATGATGTTCAGTCCACAAATCTGGTGAGCTTATTTTAGCCAACTGTACTATCCACAAAAATTAAGTCAATTATTGTTTGCTTTAGGAAGAGGTTTATCTAACAATCCATTCTGCTCAGAAATTTTGTTTCCTGTATGTTGTCATGATTGAATCCTCTCTTTAAAACAAAACAACAAAAAAGATGTGTGTAAATGCTCTGATGCACAGATATACAACACCCAATTGTATAAACTTCACAGTCTGAATATGATTACTTCTATCCAAGATATTGTTGACGTTTGCTAATAAATTGACCTGTCTAAACACATAGACGATAATGTGAGTTGTAAGAGGGACAGAATAGAGAGGGAAATGATCTGAGCTCTAACCCTCTATGATTTCAGTCCTCTATAATCGCAAGTGCCAGAGAAAGTACATGAAATCTATGCAAGCTTTTCTGATGCATTTCCTCTGGTGAGTTCTCCTGAAGAGGAAAGCAAAAGAGAGAAAGAGAGAAAGGAGGAGGGAGGAGGGAGGGAGGGAGCAGAAAAGAAGGAAGAAGAAAAGGAGGGAGGGAGGGAAGGAGGAAGGAAGGAAGGAAGGAAGGAAGGAAGGAAGGAAGGAAGGAAGGAAGGAAGGAAGGAAGGAAGGAAGGAAGGAAGGAAGGATGACAGGATGACATGCAAGAAAGAGGGGAAAATAACACAAAGCACACATAAGTACCTCTCAAAATGTGAAAGATTTCTGTTTAAATTTGTTCAAATGTTCTGTGCTATCAGTCGCTGCTTGAATTAAATGAAAGCAATTTCAACAGTAAACTGAGCCCTTAAATGCAAGAAATAATTTCTTTTTCTTTTTGTATTTCAGCACTGATTCTAAATTATAGCAACCCCAATGGCTCCAGAGAGGGTGGGGTAGAAGCTGAGTGTTGCTTTCCAAGCCCACCCTCTCAGCAGCCGTTTGCAGACACCCTTACAGTAGCTCAGGGACTGAATCTAGAGGAGCCATCAGAACCTGGATTACAAAATCGCGTTCTTCCTCTGTGATTCTTAAAAATTTCTCTCTGAAGCAGTTTTGATGTTGCCTAAATCAGCCCTGTGCTCTTTAAAACAGTGAGTTGAACGCTACACTACTTCTTTGTTAGTTTTTCTTTTAAGTTAAGAAATGTACTCATTACCTTACCTATGTAACTGTAGCCCCTCTGACATCACCCTTACAATAAAATAAAATAAAATTTAAAAATTGCTTTAAAAAGAATTTCTCTTGTAAATTTTCCTGCACCCTTTGATACTCATTTTTCTAGTTAAAAAAAATCCTTAAAACTTTTCCCTGCACCTGAAAATAGGAAAGGGACGTCATGAGTTAGTGAAGTTTATAAATAACCCTAATTTCCTGTCTATTCAATAGTTTCATCAAAAACTATAACTAAACTGTTTTTTCTTAGATCTAATAAGAGAAGATAATAGACTATTTTGTACTTCTAATTATTTTTCCCTGCAGGGCTAGTAGAAGTAGCAGTGCAGAGTGAAAAGTCAAAAAATCAATCAGAAAACTGCCAGCCAATGTTCATAGACAGTCACTCTGCTTAGGAATCCTGGGAAAAGGTGGGTCATCAACAGAAATGCTCTTTCAGTATCTTACAAAATAGGCTATAGCCAAACTGTGCATCAAACACTATTGAAGCCAGAAACGTGTATAATTAATTCTTTCTGAGAGAATGCTCTACAAAAGTGTTAACAAACTTCCATTCAATTGGAAAGAAAAATGAGCACATGTGAATGGATAGGCTTGGTCCTACCAATGAGAACTGCCATCATCCTAGACTCCACTAGCTCCCTACCAAACTCAGTCGCACTAACGCATCATTTCTGTCACCTAATGTCTCTTGAACCTGCCACCCCTCTTCCCGTGAGAACCCATATTATTAGTCTAAGCCTCTATTTCTCTTGCCCTAGTGGTTGTAAGTCTCAGTAATGAAATGATATATATATATATATATATACACATATATACATATATATATATATATGTCTCAGTAATACAATGAGACATATACCCAGGTACTGGAAGTTCACACCTGTAATCAGGAGACTGAGATCTGAGGATCATGGTTTGAAGTCCACTGGGATAGGAAAGTCCTTGAGACTCCTCAATCAACCACCAAAAAGCTCAAAGTTAGAGTAATAGCTTTGAGCACAAAAGCTTAGGCACAGCATTCAGGTCCTGAGTTCAAATACCAGGGCTGGCCAAACAAAGAAACGAACATCATCCCAGTGGTCAAACAGCTTCATATTTATAGAAACTATAGAGTCTGTTCATCACAACCACTCAGGGTCCCTGGCTAAATCCTGTATGTAGGCTCCGTGATCACCATGGCAGGCATGGAAGAGTTAAATGAATGATGCATTAGTTCTTAAATTTTCCATCAATAAAATAGACACATCCTACCTCAACTAACAGTTCCTTAGCTAGAGCAAGTCACAGAGCTACTATACTCAACCACACATGGAACAGGAAAATGTGATCATGCCACAGGTCCAGAGAAAGAAAATTAAAAATAGTGTACAGCACCATTTCCCACTATCTGGTTTAACTGAACAGCTCCTTCACAGTGATTCCCACTTTGTGCTTCAACTCCAAAAGTTCGTCCTTCCATCTCACCATTTTCAAATTCAAATATGATTATCTGAGCGCATTATTATTGATTTAAAATGTACACTGCCCACATGTATCTATCACCTGGTATGAAACTTGTTTGCTATGTTGTGAAAGTTCATTTAGATCCCTCCTTGGTCTTTTATTTTCTTCCTCATCCATCACCAATTAAAACCAATCTGTAACCTAAATGTCACATGTTACAGGGTCATTTGTCCTGTGTTACCTATGTTCCTTTGCACTCCGTTTTCCCTTCCTATGTCTACAATTACTCCCAACCTATTTCATCTCTTCTGAGAGAAAGGCATTCATTAAAACACATCTAAAATATCACACACTGACATCCTCACATTACATTTTCTTCCTCTGTTCTCATGCTGCCACCTATATATCTCTTCTACTGCACTTATTGCATGAGAATTTGGTGTGTTTAATTTCCCCACCAATAGGTTTTGAGCCCCTAAATTGGGCATGGAAAGTTTTGTTTTGTGAGGTTTTAAAGAAAATTTGGTAAGGGCCTGTAATGGGATAAGTTATTTGAAAATGCTTGTTGGATAAATAGTACATACATAGAATTATTTTCTCAACTCGTGCTGGCTAATCTCTATGGGAGTATGGATGGAGTAAATGAAACACTGATCTCCATTCAAAGGTATATTCATTTTCCCTGTTGTTTCATTTCCCTGTGTTTCAGGACTAAATTGGTGACAATAATCACTTTTTTTCCTGGTCTTTTCGTCCTATGGTTTGGCTAAATGCCCGTAAAGATTCATGTGTTAAATGGTTGGTTGTCATTCCGTGGTACTATTAAGAGGAGGGGAACCTTAAAGAAATGGAGCCAGGAAGTTAGGTCACTGTGAGAGTTCTCTTGAAGGGATACTGGGACCCAGGCCCCTTCGTGCATATTTGCTTACTGGCCATGAGGAATAAGCCGTTTCCTTTGCCAGGCACTCCCCACCATGATGCTTTGGCAAGGTCCCAAAGGCCATGAGACCAAATAACCAGGCAAAACCATGAGCCAAAAATAAACCTTTGCTCCTTATAAGTTGAATGTTTAGGTGCTGTGTCACAGTAACAGAAAGCTGACAAATACTTTCCAAAGCCAGATCTTTTGTTCTAGTTGATATAGGGTTTCTATATTCCTAAGGAGAAAACAAATAACATGGAATATGGAACATAAAAGGGAAATAAGGTAATTTTCATTTCTGACATTTAAATGTAAGATTTTGTAGCAAAACAATAATCTTGCAAGTTAGGCCCTTCTATAAAGGAAAATATCCAATTTCCACCATAAGGAGGTGATCAATATTTGAAAAAACAAATATGTTGAGCCTGATTTGAACAGTACAGTATATATACTTCACATGATACCCAATACTACATAAAGTTTTATGAATATATATGCCAATTTTAAAGTAAAGTTAATTAAAAGAAAAGTGTCTAAATTTAGCATATGGAAAGCCAAATTTGGAAGACTGCAAAAAAATCTAAATAGAAAGCAGAGAAATGTCCCCCCCCCCCACTTTTTCCAGTCCTGGGGCTTGAACTCAGGGCCTGAGCACTGTCCTTGCCTGGGGCATGGGCCTCAGGACAGCTCTTAGCCAAAGTTCTGAAGGATCATAGGTAAGCCCAGAGGAGCCCAAGTTAAGTATAGCTCATAGGCAGGAGCGTTGCACAGGCTGACAGATCATGGGTGTGGAAGATTCAGACATCAGAGGCCAACAGGATACCTAGTAGTTTGTGAACTTGAGATAGGGACAGAGACATCAGCAGACTACAGCCAAGCAAGAGCCAGAAGCACTTGATTCATGGTGCTGGACAGCAAGTACCCTTGCCCTGTCAGGGAGGTGTTATCACATAGAGATAATGAGCATTTCTAAGTGGAGTGGTAAAGACACTGCATCAATACAAACTTTAGGTAACTTGGACATTTATTTAATATTTCCCCCAACTTCCAAAGGATAGAGGCAAATAAGGGACTAAGCAATAACCAAAAATTTAAAAATTAATTTCGCTGGTATATTAAAAAACTGATTGCACATGTATATGTGTACTTACACGTATAGATTTAGGAACTTTAGTCAGATATTTTCCTTCCTTGTAGCCTATACAATACTGAAGCCTACATATATTTGACATGGCCTTCATTCATTTCAGAGAATTGCACATTGCAGTTTTGGTCTTGTTGTCTATAGTAAAAACTTCTAGTATCGCCCCAAATCTGGTACTCACTTTCCAAACACCCAAGAATATCACATTTAACGACTTCATTAGCATGCCAAAGGGCATGTTTTACTGGATGCTTCTTGGTCAATGCATTGTTGAAAGCATGGTGTAGAACTTCCGGGCAAAGGAGACAGGTATTGCACTTTAAATGTCCCTTCTGCTGCCACACAGCTTCTGAGGAGGCCACACATTTCAGATCAGTACATCGGTACAAAGCACCTACATTCTGTGTGGCTCCAGTTCACCTGTGACTACCGATGTGAATGTGAATGAAAAGTGAGTCTTTTCCCTTTAAAAAAATTTATTTATTGTTATTGTAAAAGCAGACTGTCAACTATATAAACTAGAACAATAGCCAGTGGCTCATATACCTACAACCCTAGCTACTCAGGAGGCTGAGATCTAAGGATTGCAGCTCAAAGCCAGCCAGGGCTTTTCATATTTCCACTAAACTACTGAAAACATGGAAGTGGAGCTATGGCTCAAGTGGTAGAACACTAACCTTGAGCAAAAGAAGTTTAGGGACAGCACCCGGGCCCTGAGTTCATGTCCTAGGACTGGCACCCAAAAAAACAAAACAAACAAACACCCCACTCCACCTATCTTCAAAATGACATAATGAGGTTTCAAATACTCATGAATGGCTAAAGTAGAGCATTGGTAGAAGAAAATATACCATGGTGGTCCAGCTCATTCCAGAACTCCTTGCCTGAGCAAAAGCTATTTATTTTCTTTAGCTAGTTCTGCATAAAACAATTGAGTACCCTCAAAAATACAAAAATGGTCTAACATAAGCTTAAAATGCTTGGAACAATCTTCGAAGACACTTGGGGGGAAAATGAATAAACAACAACAACAAAATCACCCTTGACAGAGCAATTCATAGAATTAACAATTCCCCACAGGCAAGCGAAGGGTGGGTGCTAAGCTGGTGGCGGAGTTCCAGAAGAAAGGGATACTCTGGGGCACCAGGCTTGGATTCTGTTATAGCAAAGACATCATTATGATCCATCAGTAGACAGTCCACCCATAAATATGTACATAAATTCAAAGCCTAGGTAGTGGCATTATTATTCCAATGGAAACAACACTGTCCAGCTTAAATCAGCAGAGGTACGGAATTTCATTGGAATTCAAGCTTCTGTGGCAATGTGGAGCTGCCTTGAAGAATCTTGCTTACTGTGGGCTCCTTCCTTTCTGATACTGGATCTTAGGTTTTTGGTTACCAAAAGCTGATTGTGGTTGAGACCTGGAAATCATGAACAGTTGTTTCGTTTTGATGGATCTTGGATATATTATTTTATTTTATTTTTTATTTTTTGCTCGTCATGGGGCTTGAACTCACAGCCAGGACACTATCTCTGAGCCTCTTTATGCTCAAGGCTGGCACTATATCACTTGAGCTACTGTGCCACTTCTGGCTTTTTCTGAGTAGTTTATTAGAGATAAGAATCTCACGGACTAATAATTAGCACAGGTTTAGGCAAGTCACAGCAGAGGATCACAAGAGCCCAATAGCTACCCTTATGAACACATAAGATGATGCTAAGTGAAATGAACTCCATGTTATGGAAACAATTGTTATATCACAGTTGTAACAACTTTCAACGTGCCATGTGTAACTGTAGCTTCTATTATTGATGATCTTCTTGTTTCACCTTCCTGTGGTTGTACCTACACTATCTCTGTATCTTATCTGAGTATATTGGAAACCATGTATATGGGTATTAGAACTAGGAAATTGAAAGGGAATACCAAACTCGAGAGACACGGGGTAAAAAAAGACAAACAACTACAAAAGCAATACTTGCAAAACTGTTTGGTGTAAATGAACTGAACAACTCAGGGAAAGGGGGAGGGGGAGGGGGAATGAGGGATGAGGTAACAAACAGTACAAGAAATGTATCCAATGCCTAATGTATGGAACTGTAACCTCTCTGTAATTCAGTTTGATAATAAAAACTTGAAATAAAATTAAAAAAAAAGAATCTCACGGACTTTCTTACAAGGGCTGACTTCCAACTGCAGTCCTCAGATCCCAGCCTCCTGAGTAGCTAGGATTATACCCATGAGTCACTGGCTCCAGGCTTGGATATGTTGTTCTAGTTTATATAGTTGACTGTGTACTAATTCAGCCATTAATTTTCTCAACAAACATTGAGTACCACCTATAAAATAAATAAAAATTGCAGTAAGCAGGAGGGACTCAGCAGTGAACAAAATAGGTGAGAATTCTTGTCCTTGTGGAACTTACACCCTAGAGACACTGCAGGACAGAAAGTCAAGGTCAAAGGTTGTTTCTGCCAACAATCAGGATCTCAGTTTACTCTATAATAAAACTGTAGAGAAAGTTCCCAATCTAAGGCGCAGCTTAGTGAGTGTTTCAGCTGTGTTGGGAGATTTTTATACACCTGGGGGATGCTATTAGGCTTTCTTATTGAAGGCCAGGAATGTTGAACATCTTTAAGAGGGACAGTCTCTCCTCAGGAGTATGCTTCCTCCCCAAATGCAAGAGAATTCCCCTTGAAAACCAGATGTTTTCTGAGCTTCCTCCCAGCTCTAAAACCATATGTCTTAGGAAGAACAGGCTTTTTCCTCTTCATGAGGGAAAACAAGCTGATGCTGACAGAGGACCATGTCTAAGGAAGAGGATAATTCTTCACTTCTCTTGGATCACCTAACTGAAAATCTAAACCTAGAGCATTGTAAAAATGAAAATATAAACCCCACATAGAGCTGGTACCATGTGTCAAGAACTGATGCCTCCAGAAAGGTGTCTGCATTTCTTTGCTTGCAGAGAAAGCACAGAAGAATCCCTTACAACCTTGATAGAATGAAGAGCCTTCTCTGGCAGAAGAGATTTCCTATTCATACCACAGACTGGGGCATTGGCCAGCCTGAAATCTGAGCCCATTCTAGACAGAACTATATGGCTTAGTATCCCAGGTAGAGTATAGAAGACCCTCCAGCTTTTCCTGAACCATAAGAGAAAGTGTGTTTGTCAGCACAAATCTATCATAGCACCCAGTATCTATTTACCTACATCTTCTAGGATTCTCAGGTTGTCCTTTTAAAGTTTTGTTCTACTGGGGGAGTGGGGAGTTAAATAGAGCCAACTTTAGAGAGGTCTGCACCATTCCTAGGTAATGACACTTATGCCTCAACCTCAATTTGACAAACACACATTTATCCTTTGAGGTAATTTCTGAGTAGAACAAATGTCACAACCGATGCTATTACAAAATTCAGGTACCTATAGCAGAATTCTATCCCATTTATGATGCCAGATTTTAACAAATATTGAATTGATTTGCACGCAAATTAGTTGAAGATGTTGACTTGCTAAAACAACCACCAGAAATTCCATCAGTGGTAACTCTACCCAGATCAATCAAGAAACAAGATGTAGTGATGAGAGTGTTCTGGAAGTCTCATCTTTGTATGTACTTACATATGCATGTATGTGTGTATGTATGTATGATGTATGCATGTATGTATTACTGTTATTTGATACTTTTGAGGATTGAAGCTCTTCTCATTTTTTCTGAATTAGTTTTGTTTGTTCATTTGTTTGTTTGCTCATATTTGTTTTCTCATTTGTTTGTTTATCATGTTTTTTTCTAAGCAAGTTTCTTGAACCTGCTTATCCTAACTCTACTTCCTGAATAGCTGTAAGTACAGGCATCCACTACCACACACAGCCTTATCCTGTTCCCCAGCCCAACTACAGCGAGAGAATTAAAGATGAGCCAGGGAATCTGGTCCATCAAAGAACAGCTAAGAGACAGGGCCAAGGCTCTCCACAGGAAGAGGTACACTAGGGTAGTATCAGTCAAAAAATACAAATTTCAGTGAGACAGAAGGAAAAGACCTACTGTACAATGTAGTAGTTTTAGTTAATAACAATGCACTGTTTTCCTTAATGTTGCTAATGGAGTAGATTGTAAGTGTTCTTATTGACCTTGACCAACGCACCCCAGGACCCAAGGTTAGGACTGACTTATGCAGTATTCACTAGGCTGTGGAGTGTGGTTCCTCATTGTGTCTGAGCCCTGTTTAGGAGCCACAAGCATGCAACCATGTGGAATTCTGGGTAAACAGCTGTAGTTACCCCTCCCAAGCATATGCCATTGCTTGGGAAGGTTTTAATAACAAAAAACTTTCTCAGGGATAAGAAATTATGAACTGATAAAAAATAATAATACTCATCACCTCTGACATTTATTGTGTATTTGTATTATCATATTTTACACACATTATTTTAATTTCATACTCAAAGTTTTCTTTCCTTTGAAGTAGATATGATTTTAGTGTACTTCTCATAGATAAAGAAAACCAGCCACAGAGAAGTTAAATTTTCCCCAAAGCCACCACTAGTATATGGCAGAGCCAGTAATTTGAGCCTTGGCTCTGAATCTAGTTGTCTTAGGAAGGAAACATAAGAAAGCCAATTTTTGTTGCTGTTCTTCTTTAAAAATTCTTTTAAAGTGTTCTTGGAGGTGCCTGAGAAGCCAGTGCAGCCAAGTCTAATGGCTCCCAGCCCTTATTATTAATGTCATATAGATACATATGTATAGTTCAATTGAAAGCAACTCCCTGGCCCTCCTCCTCTTTGTTACTGCTCATCTCCCCCCTGCACCAGCCAAATGGTGCACCAGGCTGTGTCACTAACACTTGCATAATAACTTAAGATTGTACAACCCCTCTATTTATCAAGCAACAATATTACTAAAAATAACTTCTCCCCCATCAAGAGATGGGGGTGAATCAGTCAATATGTTTGGGTAAGTACAATAAGGAGCAAGCAGAAAGGCTTTAAGTCACAGGGTCTGAAGCATTTGAATAAACAAGGGCCCACTTGCCATTGTGAAGGAGGTTTCAGAGCTTGTATTTGAGGCCAAGAGTGGTTAACTGGATGGAGGACAGTTGTAAGAGGAAACAGGTTCAGCTCTAAGTCACTGGCATGTGGTACTTTGCAGCAGAAGCTTGAAAAGGAGTGACAGAGTGCCGTGGGCATCATTATAGAGAAAGGGTGCAGTGGGCACCCCTTTCAAACCCAGGCCACCCTTAACCTCCTTCTTTCTTACACCTTTTTGTGTTTCTAGTGAAAACTGGGGGCTTCATATAGACCATCCCAACAGCATTAGTATACAGGGTTACAGGTGATAGGCCTCCACTTACATTTCTAGGTGGCCAGGAATGATAACCAAGAACAGCTTCTTTGTTGTTTTTGTTTTATTTTTTGTTCTTAGAAAGACCCTCCTCATCCTCCAAGTTTGCAAAACTCCTGAAATTACTGTGCAGCTTCTGTGAAGGCGGCTCTGCCATGATGCAGAGTGGTGCTCGCGGCCTGCAGAATGGTTCTGCCTCTCCCAGGTACGGCTTCAATGATTTTTATCTCAGCTTGGAACACAAAGTATGTTCTGATACTAATACTGATAAAAGCATAAAGGCTGGCACCATCTGCCATGGCAACTATCAAGATGGCAGATGCTTTTCATCAGCTTTATCTGAACTTTGCATTAATGGGAATTCAGAGACTGTGGGTGCATTTTCAAAAAAAAAAGAAAAAAGGACATTAAAATGATAGCACTCCTCAGAATAGAACCAATTCATCAAATATCAACAGATTCACATTGCCTTTATCTCTACTGTAAGGAAAAGGAAATGGGAAACAAATCTTGTTCTACTTTTGAAGTTGTTTTTGTTGTCCTGCGTGGTCCACTTCAATTGACTCCACTTGTCCTGTGGCTTTGTCTAGGCCCCTCCCAACGGAGCTGGCCCTCGGGACTTCTCTTAGTGGGGGCTGTCACCTTCAAGCAGTCCTCACACTGCTGTAGCAAATAGGATTTAAATGTGCCGTCTCTGAGGGCAGGGCAATCAACAAAATAGAGTGTGCAGAGCCTATGACAGGTGATAACAGGCACATTTTTCAAAGTTATAACACAAAGAAATCATGTTCCTAGAGAATTGCTCAGAAGTGGAATACATACATACATACATACACACATATGTTTCTACATTTATAGCAGGTACGCCTCCCATTATGCATTAGACATTGTAGAACATGACCATTCCCTCTCCAGAAAGGATGCTAACTACATTAGCCCAGAGACTTAGCCATGGTGGTTAGGAAAGTTTATAGAATGTATGAGTGATGACTATAAGGGCAGCACCAGGGTGAGAGTGCATCTCTGCATCTCTGCTTTTCTATATATTATTCTCAGAAGATATTTTCCTTGCTGACCAGTTTGCATATTAAATCTATACATAATTTATATATAAATGTCTAGATATAGTGTCAATACCTGGGTTTGAAATCAGGGTCTCTTGCTTGCTCTGTTGGTGTTCTACCACTTAAAGGATGCCTCCAGCTCTGCCTTTTGCTGTTTTTTTTGGAGATGGAGTCTCACAGACTTTTCTGCTCAGGCTATCCTTGAACTGAGATCCATTTAGACCTCAGCCTCCAGAATATCTGGGATTATAAGTGAAGGCCATTGGAATATGGCTTTAAATGTATTTTTAAAGCAATTATTAATGTTTTCCTTACAACTTGAGTATTTTGAGTCTGTCAGTTTTTAAATTATCTATGTATTTTATTTCTATATTTTATGGTACATGTATATATATATATATATATACACATAGAGAGGAATATATGGATATATAAAAGTAATGAAAGAACAGGAGCCTGTAAATTAGAACAGAACACATGATGCATATATGTGAAACTTTTAAGTTAAAAATCTTCACAACTATTTGGACATAGTCCTTGGAAATTAACTTTGTTTTACCCTGAAAAGGAAGGGAAATGTCAGAGCCAGGACAATGTAATTCCCTGGAAGAGCAGCTTCTGAAGGGGTCACATGTTCTCTATGAAATATAGCAGGTGGCTGCAAAAGAGCCAGGGGCTCCAGAAGAGAATGTCGACTGTGTTCTGTCCTGACTAACATCAGGCCTTCACACACAGAGCTCCGCCTCCTGATCATGACCACATTGATGGCAGATTTCACCCAGAATGATTACAGAGAGCTTGTTCTCCTGTAATTTCATCCCACAAAGATCTGTTCTAAGTATATTTCCAATTGTTTTTCTATTAATAAAGGGAAGAAGGAAGGAAGGAAGGAAGGAAAGAAGGAAGGAAGGAAGGAAGGAAAGAAGGAAGGAAGGAAGGAAGGAAGGAAGGAAGGAAGGAAGGAAGGAAGGAAGGAAAGAAGGAAGGAAGGAAGGAAGGAAGGAAAAAAGAGAAAGAAAGGAGAAAAAAGAAAGAGAAGTTTAAGGATAAATATCTGTGTCTCATGGATGCTATGAACAGTTTTGCTTTAATTTTGGTCGACTCACTTGTCTACTTCCCAAACAAAAAGACAGGTGGGCTATATTTTTAAGACAAACAAAGGATCCCATTTCAAACACCTCCACCCTCTCTTTTAATAATTTATAACTTCCCTTGGGCTGAAAAGTTACCTTCATCTCTCTCCAGAGATTCTCAAGTTGAGGCATTATTATAGGAAGGAAATCATCCAAACACCATATTATTCATAAGGAAAAACAAGTTTTTAATGGATCTTTCTATTATAATAAGTGAATAAATAACCACTTAGTCCTAACAGCCTAATTAAGTCCTAAATAAACAATTTTGTATGTATAAAAGCAACAACAAAAACAGAAAGGTAATGTCATGTAAGGGAAAATGCTATTACAACTGTGAGCAGGTCTCCAGGACCAGGGAAGAAATGCAAATCTTACCAGGAGAAGATGAGTAAGGCAGCAGGTGGGAAGGGGGGAACAATAGAAGGACCAGTGAGAAAGAGGAGATTAGTAGCACAGATAACCTGGCTCCCCAGTGTCTAGGCCCAGTTTTGAAATTGGCGGTGTGCTCCTTAGTTGTTCTGATCCATACATTATCTTTGCAAGTCGGAGTTAAATTTGAGACTGTTCAAGACTTTTAAAGTAAAATATTAAAAATAATGACAACATGAGGGTCAATAGAAAGCTGCCCATGTTTTATCCTACCAGGTAAAGCCATCCAAAGACAGTCATACTTACAGTCTTTTCCATCCACCAATATTTTTTTTATTTTTTTTTAAAAGTAATAAACAGCATTTATTACCTTGGTATATCATAGTGGTCTTGTGGTTGTTCCTTCACATTTATGTGGTTTTGTCGCCTTCCCTCCTCCCAGTCTGGCTATACAGTACATCCTTGAATGGTTAGCCCACAGCAGCAAGATGCTAATTTCCATATTCTTGACACCATTCATTCAGAGTCAAGGTTCTGGTCCACAAACACTCCCCAGCAGGAAGTTCAATGCTTGCGAAAGAATTAGTAATAAACCAGGCCTCCCAGGATGGCTATCTCCAAGAAGATGACAATGGAAAGCAGCAGCTTGTTGGTTGTCACTTTTCTGGACATTGAACGGAGAATCTTTCGACTCTTGCTCAAATTTTCATTTGTGTTTACCAATCTGTTCTTTTTAAAAGACAGGATATGTTAACTCTCTGCAATACAAACTCAATATCAGAAGTTTAGCTTGAGAAAGCACCATTAAATTACCCTTACACATTATATCATCTCATCACACCTACACAGGCTTGAACAATCTGCATGTGGACATTTAAGAATCACTAGAAGTGATCTTCCCTTATAGAATTAACATTAACATTAATTAAGACCCTAATTTTTCTTTAGGGAAGGGAATATCAGGATTTGAACTCAGGGCTTTGCACATGGTCAGCTAGCTTGCTTGGCAGGTCCTCTATCACTTGAGCTAGGCCTCTATCCGTACTTTTTGATGGTTATACTAGAGATGGAGTTTAGTGAACTTCTCTGCCTCAAAGCACAATCCTCAAGATCTTAGTCTCTTAACTGCAGTAGCTGCTGCCCGGCTGATTCTAAATCTCTAAATGCATAGTTGAAATCTAATGCTTTGCTGACTAACTAGATAGTTATGTTACAGTACTTTACAAAGGCAGCTTGAAGAAACAAAAATATTTTTATTTGAACAATAAGCATTTAGTTTAACAAACTGCCTCCAGGTTATTCCAACATAGATATTCTTTTGGCATTCTAAATCTGATGATGGCTAACTTTCCCTCTGGCTCATACTCTGAATTTATTCTATATGTAATGTCTTAAGCTTGTAGTTTATGTAATTATCATAACATGGGGTTTGACTATATCATACAAATATAAGATGTCTATATACAGTGACAAAGAATAAGAAGATACAGCTCTTGTCTCTCTCACTCACTCTTCATTCATCAAGTATGCATTAGTCATCCAGCAATATGTGCCAATTAAGTGACCTAGGTGCGGAGGTTCAAAAGGGAATGAAACATCTTTGTCCTCATAGTCTACAGATAAAGACCTAAATGAAAGAGTCATGAGATAACTAGCAAGGGTTATAAAAATTGTAAAGGGGGGGGGCAGGAATATGGCCTAGTGGTAGAGTGCTTGCCTCCTATGCATGAAGCCCTGGGTTCGATTCCTCAGTACCACATATATAGAAACAGCCAGAAGTGGCACTGTGGCTCAAGTGGTAGAGTGCTAGCCTTGAGCAAAAAGAATCCAGGGACAGTGCTCAGGCCCTAAGCTCAAGCCCAAGAACTGGGAACACACACACACACACACACACACACACACACACACACACACACACACATTAAAGGGCCAGGCACTGGTGGCTCAAACCTGTAATCCTAGCTACTCAAGATGCTGAGATCTGAGGATCAAGGTTCGAGGTAAGCCTGGGCAGAAAAGTCTGAGACTCTTACCTCCAATTAGCCACCAGAAAAAATGCAAGTGGCTCAAAGTAGTAGATCACTAGCTTTGAGCAAACAAGCTCAGAGACAGCACCCAAGTCCTGAGTTTAAGCCCCACAACCAAGAAGAAAAAAATTATAAAGGTTATAAACAGGGTTTATAAACATTGCATTGGGGCTAGGTAATAAGTAGGTAGATGATAGATAGATAGATAGATAGATAGATAGATAGATAGATAGATAGATAGATAGAATCGATAAATTGTGGATAAATGAGAAAGCAACAGAGATAGAAAAAATGAGAATGTATTATAGTAACCACCAAAACTCAACAAAAATTTCTCTCATTTGGGCTACACATTCAACATAAAGTCAGAAAGTGGTTCAGACTAAGCCTACCATCTGCAATGCCATTTGCCACCTGAGAAGAGGACAGAAATGGGAGGAGCAAACGGGAGCTTTCACCAATCGTGGAGTTGTCTTATTCCAGTTTACAATCTACTCATTGGCCATAAAAGGTCAGGTGATATGGCACAATTGCACAAAACTAGGAATATGAGGAAGCACATGGAATAATCAATGACTATTATTATTGAGTCTCTGCCACAGTAACTCAGGCTTGGTCAAAGAAGTCTCCACTGAATAAGTGACTTTTAAACTAGAACTTAAAGGTCAGGGGAAGAGGAAGACTAACAAAAGGGGTACAATAAAATGTTAGAGAAATAAATGTCCAAGGTAGAGAGAAGCATATATGTAAAGTCATAGAACACAAGAGAGGAATTGAAAGCAAATAAGACAGCTAGAAAGTAGAGCTTAAAACAAAGGCTAAATTGGTGTGTATGTTGCTACTTTATCCTAAGAGAGACAGGAAGTTATTGGAAAGATTTTAATTTAAAATTCACCTATTTAATAATAATTTGGATAATCAAGGCATACATTATTTCCTAGTGACCTCTTAGTTAATGTAACTATAAATGTCATGTATTTTTAAAAGCAGATTAGCAAGAGGTCATTGTGAGATGTTCCTGGGAGTAAATATTGACTTTTTGTTCGTAATTTCCTAGTAGGGTCCACTAAGTGCTAAATTGTTCATTACAAAGTACCAGTCCCTAAAATAGTGTGACTTTTTTTTTCATTTTGACTTCCCACTAGAATTCCAGGAGAAGTGTTTTATAATCTCAAGGGCAGAATTACTAGGACTGGACCCTACTTAGCCATCCATCATGTTAACAACCCCCTCCCCTGGGAAGTCCAGGGGTGCAGCGCAGGCTGAGCAACAGGCACTCAACAAGTGATTGTCAGGAGGACCCTGAAGTGGGAGGCACACAGGAAAGCTGCCTCTCACCCAGACTTGACCAAGCCTTTCACCCCTAGCAGGAGAGTCCTTCCTGGGAGAAAAGCACAGAGGAACACTGATTTTAAAGGATTGCATTTCATACCTCAGATACACTAGAAAAGTTGAATGGCATGCAAGAGTGACACTGCTGAACAGAGTTTTCACTTTTACTACTCAAGGGAAGCCAGGCAACAGAGAAGAAACACAGCCATTGTTAAATGATTGTACTCAACTAGTTGTCAACACCATTGTACTCAGACCAGCGTTGGATAGAACTTTCTATGATGATAAAAATGTCCTATAATCTGTGCTTTCCAACATGCTTATTCCCAGACACATGTGGCAATTGGGCCCTTGAAATTAGACAAACGTGTCTAGAAGCCAATGTATTAGATAGCAAAGGTTTAGAGGTCTCAGCTAAAATGATTGTCATTGTTATATCTCACAATTACCACAATCAAATTCACAGAATGCTTACAAATTCTACATGTAGAATGTGTGTGTGTGTGTGTGTACACGTGAGCGCACGTGCGCGCGTGCACACACGCATGCTGGAGCTTGAACTCCATAGCTTGAGAGCTGTCCCTCAGTTTTTTCACTCAAGGCAGGTGCTCTACCACCTGAGCCATATCACTACTTCCAGCCTTTTGCTGGCCCATTGGAGATAAGAGTCTCACGGAATTTTCTCACAGACCGGCTTCAATGTATAATCCTCAGTTCTCAGCTTCCTATGTAGCTAAAACTTCAAATGTGAGCCACCAGCGCTGGGGGTAGGTTCACAATTTCTATGAAGTGTTTCCTCTCTCCGTCTAGGTGTAGCAGGTACTTTAAGATAGTCTGTTCCTAATATTAGCCAGCAACTCATGCCTACTTCACAGTGACATGTTATTGAGCCACCTGGGAGTCTTGAGGTTATCCAGTCCAGGATATCAAACCCAAATGCCTATTGGAGCCAGGCAGGTGAGATGAATGAGTGAAGCATATTACTCATATGTTCAACCCATAGAATATTGTTTCCTTCTGCAAAGTTTCTCTGACCATTTTGCTGAAACATGAGATTTCTCTATCTATTCTTTTCCCATCTCCTTCTTATAGTCT
The DNA here is from genome assembly GCF_023159225.1 of Perognathus longimembris pacificus. NCBI lineage: Eukaryota > Metazoa > Chordata > Mammalia > Rodentia > Heteromyidae > Perognathus > Perognathus longimembris. The sequence continues at coordinate 40,186,552 of NC_063170.1, read as the reverse complement.
AATATTTTTTCACGTAGCTTTTTACTGAAAGCCTCTGAAATGGGAATGGAAAGTATGTAGATGATATCCAAATATAGTAATAGGATAGAGTTTCAAGTCTGGAATAGACGTTGGGGTTCAGAACATTTAAAGCCTCGGAAAAGCCACTTAACTCATCATGTTCCAATTTTCTGATCCACAAAATGGGAACATTTTCCTCAGTCACCTGAGGTCATGATACTACCTAGTGCCAATTCCAAAGCGAAGACCTCAAGTGCCTCTATGAATTTCCTTTCCATGAAGCCCTTATCAGGACTCACTGCAGTGTATCCATCAAATCAGATCTGTAAGTATGCTCTGCAAACTATAAATCCCACACCAGCATTAATTGCTATTATTACTACATATCTAAAATATCACACGCACAGTTCCTAAGTAAAATAAAATATAATTTCAGAATATTTATAACTTGGATGTCCCAAACTCTGCCAGCTTGTAACTACCATATAAATATCCCACATCCGTTAGAAATTATTTTTAGGTGCTAATAACAGAAACTAGATATAAGATGGCTTCAACAAGAAGGAGGATTATTTTTTGCTCACAAAAATGAAATCCAGAGGTACACTGTCCAGGAATGTTGTGGAGTCCACCCTCCGGTTGTTAATTCAGTCCACAACTGAATAATAACCCCTAAAGAAAATTTGAAATTTTTTTTCCTATCTTAAAATGAAAAAAAAGTGTTTGGGATTTTTAGATATTTAAATTTATAATTTCTAAAATGTCATAAGATACTGTCTCTGCCTGACATGCTATTCTAGGAACATTAGCTTTCTGGACACAAAATGGTGCCTAAGAGTAACAAAGAAAGACCATACCACATCCCACAGATAGCATAACCATCAGCCAGCTATTTCTACATAACCCCACACCACAGCATCTGCAGCTTATATTGTTTTCCTGGTGATCTGATGACAGGGTTCTAGAAATGGAGACACAGGATCTCAATCTACATCGGCAAAATGACCCCTGAGAGGTTGGAACTGTGTTTCTTCTCAACACTAAGGAGCTTTCTCACACCTTGAAATAACCAGAGTTTAAAATATTCTGCTCTTTTTCCCCAAGGTATGGAATAAGAGGGTAGGATGCATATATGGCATTGAAATGTTTTCCTCTGCATCTTTGAATTATGAGTGAGGAACCAGGAAATGTAGTTCCGGGAGAACGACCACGTTATGTGGAGGCTGTTGGACTACACCATAGCGGCTCCATCTGGGGAGTTGTAAACTCAGCCCCATAAATGGCCATTGTCAGTAACACATAAAAAAATCGTTAAAATAAAAAAAAAAAAGAATTGTCAAAGGATAACAAAAACAGTAAAAAGACTGGAATATATGTTCTTAAGAATCCTGCTTAGATCATTATGCTATCCTTCTCCCTCAAAACACACACACACACACACACACACACACACACACACACACACACACACACACCCTAGGAGTTATTGGATAAGCCATTAAATCATTCCTATCCAGTTATTTTTAGTACTTGCATATTTGCCATAGGAAGCAACAATTTACTAACGAACTTATTACAAGTCATTAGAGTTCATCTGATTTTGGAAATCAATTGGCAGAGGTGACTGCAGTTGACAAAATAGCTCCTCATTCAGACTCCTGGCACTTCAGGGATTAATATTATGCCTAAAATGAGTCTATTTCCAACATGGAAACAGTTGTTTTTAATTTTTTTTTTAATTTTTTTTTGCCAGTCCTGGGCTTGGACTCAGGGCCTGAGCACTGTCCCTGGCTTCTTTTTCCTCAAGGCTAGCACTCTGCCACTTGAGCCACAGCTCCACTTCTGGCCATTTTCTGTATATGTGGTGCTGGGAAATTGAACCCAGCGCCTCATGTATATGAGGCAAGCACTCTTGCCACTAGGCCATATCCCCAGCCCCTGTTTTTAAATTTTTTGGTTTGTGGGTTGTTGGGTTTTTTCATTTTCTTTTTGTGCCAACGCTGGGGCTGTAACTCGGTGTTCCTGAGCTTTTGTTCTCCAGGCTAGCACTCTACAACTTGAATCACAACTCCACTTCTGGTTTTTTGGTAGTTAATTGGGGATAAGAGTCTCATGGACTTTCTTGCCTGAGCTGCCTTAGAACAACAATTCTTAGGTCTCAGACTCCTGAGTTGGTAGGCATGAGCCACTAGTGCCCAGCCTCAAGGTGGTTTAAAAAAATGTTTGTACTTGAAAATTATTGCAAATATACTTGAGAAATGTATAGGGTTGATATAATTGAATGACATGATTTAAACAAAAAATTTTAGGAGATATTGAATTTCAGTAATTTAAAGAGATAGATAATGAGCTTTGAAAGACATTGGGAAGATGTTTAAAAATATATTTGAGATTTTGGAGAAACATGTGGAGTGTTAAGTCTAGCAGAGGTAGGTGGGTGACAAGAAAGCAGAGAACTCACATAAGATCATTTCAAACAGGAAGTCTAGTTCAACTTGCTGGAGGCTTTCAAAGCCAACAGAGAGGATTTGTTTGATTATATTCTTAAGAGGGAGGGCTAAGAGTCACAGTCTCAATGCTAGACATGAGAAATTAGTTTGGTAGCTTCAGGAGGAAAGACTTCAAGTAGATAGGGAAAGAGTATTGAAAATGGCAAAGAATGTTCTAGTTATACCAAGAAAAGAAAACAGAAACTAGGTGCAGCAGAGACATGAGAAAGAATTGGAAGACTCAAGGAGGTCATAAAAGGCCACAGGAAATGCCACCACAGTTCACAGAATGTGTCCTTTGGGAACACTATTCAATGGCACTAACATGGCAATGGCCTCCAGTGCTTTCTTGAATCCAGAAAGGCCCAGCAATCTACCTCCTCTCTCCTGTCATGAGTTGAGTGTCTTACAAATGCTTTTTGAGCCTATTTATATCTTCAGCAGACAGGATCTTTTAAGGTAAGCAGTTTTCTTTTGCAGGTGACTATTTGTGACTAAAGACTGGTAGAAAGTCTCTGAGGATACCCCAGGAGTTTAAGGTTTAATGTGTCATTAGATAATAAAGCGTGGGAAGGAAAAGCAATAGGGGAAAATTCCAGCACTGAAGGATAGGAAACGGAACTGTAGAGACACAAAGAAAGCAGGTCAACAACAGTTAGGGCATCACAATGGAGGGGGCTGGAGGAGAGTCTCCATTTGGAATGCAGAGAGCAGTCCTATAAGACGGATCACATTAATATGAAAAGAATATTATTGAAATCAAGAAGGTACAACAGAGGGCAACCAGAATGACACAAGGACTCAAGGACCTTAATTATTTACAAAGGTTGGAAATAGTTACTCTACTTCTCTCCTTAAAAAAAGAAAAAGAAAATGTAAAAGGAATTCACTACTATTATTCATTTAGCAGAATAGAGGGAGAATTGCAAAATCCAAATGTACCAGGAAGAGAAAAAGAAAGGCCATGCACTTAAGCCCAAATCAAACTCAATATTCAATAAGTTTCACTGAGATTTCTTCACAAAGATGGACACATTTACAGTACAAACAGCTATACAGGTTCAAATTGCTAGTAAATCAGTAGTGTATAGATATACCTGTATATTCATATGGATGTTATATCTTTTAAGGAGATGAACATTACAAAAGAAAATAATTACAGTATAGCACAAGTACAGACTCAACTGCAGTTATGGAGATTTACCATTTTCCTTCATTCCTCTAGGTAATCTCCCATGTTTTAAGTGAGGGTTCATTAATGATATAGACTAAACATTCAGATAATCTAGAATGTTACTCAGGCAAAATACCACTTAAAAACATGATACTGACCACTCAGATAAAAAATGGGTTTTCTAAAGAATAGGTATTCAAAGAGGAGTTGAAAACCCATTTTTCTGTTGGCTACCAATACTAATCTCACAATAGACTTGGATTTCTTTTCTTTTTCATTTATTTATTTATTTATTTTTATTTTGGTGGTACTGAGGTGTGAACTCAGGGCCTCGTGCTTACTAGGTATGTACACTCTACCACTACAGCCATTCTGCCAGCCCTGAACTCTAATATTTTTAAACTGTGTGCTTTCCATCTTGTTGCCTAACCACATTTTCTCAAACTTCTTGAAAACCTATAGAAAGGATAGCATGACCCCCACAGTATGCTAGAGGTCAGGTATGTCACTGGAAGGTGTGTAACAGATAGGCACAAGCCCCAATGCATATTCTTCTCCATACATCAGTATATGCCATCTAATTCAGTTGCAAAAACAAGTGTAAGTTGCATGAGAAATAACACTGGGACAAAATGCAAAATAGTGCGAAGTCAGAGGGATAAGCCCAGACTTCACATATCAGAGAGCTTCAAAAGAGATGAAGACTGGGTGCTCAGGAAATCCATGGCAATGGGACTGTGACTGGGTTTGGGAGGATGAGAAGATCCCACTGTGGGGTTATGATATAGCGCAGGCTGGTAGAAAGGGTGCATCACTGTGTACAGATACATTTTGTCAAGCATGCTCCTCTATCATTGCCCTGACAGCTAAATGTGGTTGAGGTTCCTTGATACAGCAGCCAGTGGGCCTCAGCACTTTCCCAAACTAGAGGTTAGCCAGAGACTCCAGTCCAACCTCATTATAGTCGCAGTTTCATGCACATACCTCCCCTCAAACCATCATCTTGGCTATACAAGGACACCTTCTGAAGCCACTCCTTGCAACATAGTTGTGGAAAATGTACTTCCATTTCTTGGGAAACTCCATAATCTAAGGATCTGTCTATCTATCTATCTATCTATCTCTCCTTAGCATAGTCATGAAACCCTGTCCTTAACGTGCCTGACTAGGGACTCAAGTCATTGCTTGGGTAAGCTGTCCTCTACCCCTAGTTTCTTTGGGGAGGGGGGTATACTATTGGTTTATAATCACTTGTGGAAGTGTTGAGATTTGAACACAGAACCTTATGTTTGAGGCAGATAGATGAGCAACTCCTCCAGCCCTATAATCATGTCTGTTTTTATAAAATCTAGTTTCTGCTTAAATAAATCTTTTTTGGTAAAGACTTCTCTGTGTATCTGTGCCTGAATTCTTTGTTCCACGAGAGCAAGGACTTTGACTCATCTCCTTGACAGGAGAAAAGGTTGATGGCTCCAAAAGCACCAGGAGAGTTTGGATTCAAGCTGAAGAAAATCTGACATGCATGTGATCATCTTGATAACCCCTGCGAGATAGGAAATTTGGTATAACTCACAATAAGCAAAGTTTTACAATACTCCTTCTTACTTCTACTAAGATTTCAGCACTCCCTCATTAGAGAAGAAGTTATAAGAGTACTTTGTGGTATAAATCTATGTCATCCAAGATGAGAGCCACTGACCATGTATGGCTGAGATGGGCGATGTAAACAGAAGACATACACCACATTAAATGTAAGATATATACAAAAATTAAAAAAAAATTAGGGCTGGGAATGTGGCTCAGTGATAGAGTGTTTGCCTAGCATGCATGGAGCCCTGGGTTTCATTCCTCAGTACCACATGAACAGAATAAGCCAGAAGTGGCTCTGTGGAACAGTACCCAGCCCCTTTGAGTTCAAGCCCCAGGACTGGCAAAAAAAAAAAAAATAGCATAAGAAAAAAATGTAAAACATTCCATTATTATCTTATATAGGTATGTATTGGTCACCTTTTGGAGGTATTGTGTTAACCACAATATATTAGTAGCATTAAGTTTTGTAGGAGGATTGTGATCCAAGGCTGGCTGGCTAAAATGCAAAATCCTATCTAAAAAAACTATGAAAAAGAGAAAAAGGCTGAGGACGAATAGCAAATGAAGAGTATCTGTCTAGCAAACATTAGGTCCTGAGTTCAAACTTCAGTACCACCACCAAAAAATAAAAAAATAAAAGACTTTGTCTTCAAATACAATCATGTTTTGTAATAGTAGGATTAGGATTTTAACATATAAAGTAAGTGGTGAGGAGAGTAAGGATTCAATCCACCAGATGTCAACACTGAATTAAATGAAAGGAAGGTGATAGAAAGTACTTGCTCAAGCTTGATATCTCCCAAAATGTTTTTAATGTGTTTAAATGTGGACTTAAGACAAGAGTTTAAAAAGGAGCAACATTTCTCATTAGGCTTATCAAAATCAGAGCAAGGAAAACCAAATGCAAAGACAAGATAGTCTGAGAAATAAAAATAAGAGCAGATTAGAAATCAGAGAGATTTAAAAAAAAAAAAAAAAAGGAAAGTTTCCAGTGATGAATTCTATGTGGCAAGAAGTACAAGGCAATTGCAGGAACAGGGAATCGCCTGACACTTCTGAGGTGTCTGCTCTGCTAGGAGCTGTGACAATGCCTTTTTATGACCAGCAAAACTACAGGAAATATACATGTGCTCAGTGTAAGTGGTTGTATTGAAAAAACAAACCAAAACTAAATCCTTCAACTTTGATCTCATGCAGTTATTTTCATTATTCTAGGTGTTTTAAATTTTCCTAAAAAGTTTGGAATTGAACACATAAGATGATGCTAAGTGAAATGAAGTGCATGTTATGGAAACAAGCATTATATCACTGTTGTAATTACTTTCAACATGCCATGTGAAACCGTAGCTTTTTGTTGTTGTTGTTCCTCTTGTATCCCCTTCGTGTGGTTGTGCCCACACTATCACTGTGTCTCATCTGAGTACCCTGGACACTGTATATACTTTTATTAGAACTAGGGAAAGGAAAAGGAATATCAAAATTGAGAGACCAAGGATAAAAAGACAAACAAAACCAAAAGTAATACAAAACCATTCGGTGTAAACTAACTGAACAACTCATGGGGGGAAGAGGGAAAGGAGGGTGGGGGGAATGAAGGAGGAGGTAACAAGTTATACAAGAAATGTACCCACTGCCTTACATATGAAACTGTAACCCCTCTGTACATGACTTTGACAATAAATAAATAACTTTAAAAAATCCAAAAAAAACCCAAAACAAAAACCCAAAAGGCTCCATGTGGGAGACCGTTAAAACATGCACCTCAGAGACAGGATGGGGAGTACACCAGAGGGTGTTGAAGAAGGCCTGGGACTCTACCATGGTTGGCCTGACACTTGGCAGAAGAGTGAGCTCAGTCTCCATGATGTGAGATGAGAACTGAGACTGCTTTATTTAACTATTAATAGAACACAAAGTGCAAGAATACAATGCTCAAGTACTTGGGTATCCCCCAATTATCTGAGTTTTGAGCCTTGTTTTAATAAAATGTAAGTTTTGACAATGTCTGCATCATCATATATCTCACTATAAACCTCATATTCTTCTTAAAACAAACTCTCACTTGATTTTCAGTAGGAGAGAAGAAAAAAAGTGAAACAAACAATTACAGTGCACCACTTAGCATTCTCATTTTATGGGGGAGGAAACTGAAGGGCTCGAAAGGCTTCCATCATTTGGGAACTAAGACAGTAGACATTTTAAGCTCTTTCAGTCCCGCACAGCTATCTCCTAGCTCTGCCCCAAATAATAAAAGCCACACACAAACATACACCTTTACTTGTATAGACTAGATTCCTCAATGCTTATTTTTATGCCAGAATCTCTCTCAAACTATTGTTTCACCTTCTGAATTACTCTGCTATCCAATTCTGAACACTAAGGATAAAGTAAGAAAATGACATGGCAGGAAATTGTCCAGGAGCCCATGTCAAATTGATTAACTTCAAGTTACCAAGAACCTGGGTCTTACTTGGATTCAAATAGATCTATAGTTGAAACTGGATGAATATCTGAGCACCTCAAAACTGTTCTTTATTCTTCTGTTTCTTACCAGAGCAAAGATTTGAAAATGGAAGACTGGGTCAAATGTGTCAAGAAAGAAAAAGGATAGCTTAAATGCTTCTTTGCTCTATCAGCATGGAAGTGTATGCAAGAGGGGAGAAGTGACAGATGAAAAATTTATCAGTCAATGAGAGAAATGCACTTTAGTACATACAGCTTTTGTTTTCAATTTTCTTCTTTTTAAATGTTTCTATATACTATTCTCTTTCCAATAGGAACTACTCATAAAGGCCCTCCTTGATCCAGGGAGAGGGCTACAAATCATATGGAAGCAATGTAGAAAACTAACTTATCGTTATATCTCTGTATGCATTATTGGTTGATTTTATTGTGTTTTTTAATTTGTAATTTACATATGGACACAGGGTGGTATGCTAACACTATTTTCAGAGCAGTCACAACTAAAACCACACATAAAATATAAAAGTTGTTTCTCAAGGGCAAAGTAACTGAATCCTAAGTGATTTGTTTTGAAGAAACAAGTTTTACAAAAACTTGTTAGAACTGGGGGTGTGGCTCAAGTGGTAGCATGCTTGTAGCAAGCACAAGGCCCTGAATTCAAACCCCAGTGCTGTTCCCCATACCCCATTAAAAAAAATCAACATAGCTGCACATTGGTGGCTCACACCTGTAATCCTAACTAGTCAGGATGCTGAGATCTGAGGATTGTACTTCAAAGCCAGCCTGCATAAGAAAGTCCATGAGTTTCTTATCTCCAATTAAAGACCATAAAGCCAAAAGTGGAGCTGTGTCTCAAGTGGAAGAGCATTAACCTTAAGCATAAAAGCTTGGGGACAGCGCCCAGACCCTAAGTTCAAAGCCTAGGACTGGCACCAAAAACAAAGAAAGAAAGAGAGATGTGGAGGGGGGAGAGAGGGAGAGAAAGAGAGGGGGGGAAAGAAAGACAGAAAAAAGGAAGGAAGGAAGGAAGGAAGGAAGGAAGGAAGGAAGGAAGGAAGGAAGGAAGGAAGGAAGGAAGGAAGGAAGGAAGGAGAAAGACCATTGTCTACAGAGCAGCAAGAGGGGCGCAGTGCAGCTTTGTCACAGTGCTGGTGCTTTCTATCCCTGAGCATCCACAACTCTGTCCTGCACTCAGAGGGATTGGGAAGTGCTACCTGAGATGAATCAGTTCTGGCTCCTGACAGAGTAGAATTTTAGGCCCTAATAAAATTTTTAGGGATTCCTGCAGTTTAAAACCATAGAAAGACTCTTCTGCAAACATTTCAGCACCCAGACAGCCCACATCTGTGACCCAGAATAGATCTGGGGGGAAACCATGGCCATCTGAAATCCAACACCCACCCATGCCTCCCTTGAGGATGCTAGGAATCTACAACAGGTTCCTGAATTGTTCTTCATGGCTATCTAACCGGAAAGATCACCTGGAAAGGGAGCCCAAAAGGGAAGAATTTCCATTGGCCATTTTTGCTGTGAGTGTTAGACAGGATGTGAAAGGGTCTCAGAACTGGAAAGGAATGTGTGTATGTGTGTGTGTGTGTGTGTGTGTGTGTGTGTGTGCGTGTGCATGCATGCGTGTGTGCATGCATGAGTGCATGAGTGTGCGTACATGTATATATGTGTGTATGTATGAGAGAGAGAGAGAAGTGGGAGAGAGAGAGAGAAGGGGGAGAGATGGGGACAAGGGAAACACAGCTTAGTTGCTCTGCTATGGACGGTGAAGGATGGTCAAAACCCCTTTGAAAGAGGAAAGGGCTTGGTCAGAAGGGTAAAAAGGTTCAATTCCAAGGCTAACTGAATCATAAAGGACCCTGCCAGTCTGCTTGACTTCATGTACTAAGGGAAAAATAGCTCCTAAAAGAGACACCACAGCAGGTCTTGAATCATCAGCCCACTCTACAAACTCCTGTGGGTTCCTGACCACCTCTGGGCGAGAGGACTTGCCCCCAGGCTGGGAGTTTCATCAGCAGTTACATGCCAGATCCAGAGTCTCAGTTGTGGTTGGCAAAAGCCAACTGCCTGATAGAGTTTAAAAGAATCATCTAAAGGTCTTTAACCTGTTAACGATGCACTGATAAACCCTGAGCTTGCCGTTATTGGAAGAAATGATGCTGGAGCCAGACAGAACTGAACTTGCCGATTGATTGATTTTTTTAATTTAATATTTGTTCATGGGGAGGCTGGTTTCTTCACTGTGGCGGCACCTGCTAGTGCCATTATAGTTACAAGGCCTGTTGGAGAGGGTTTATGGTGAAAGCTTATTTCTATTATAAATACTGGTTGGGGTGGGTGTTTAATATCCCTACAGTTTCCTCTTACATGGGTACAATTGCTTCTGGCAACATTGTTAAACCATACACATCATCTTTGCACACACACGCAAAAAAATTAAAAATTAAATATTATGCCAAAATCAACATCATTAATTAAGTTGTAGAGAAAATATTATCCAAGTCAATCCCTAAATTAATCAGTAACTTCAGATCAAGAATAGAACAAACAAGTTGCTTAAAGCTCAGGTTTGGAACCCAACACAGTTATTAAAGTTCAATTGATAAATTATTAAATTGAGCCTTAATAACTGAAAAGAATATAATATGAATATCTGATAAAAAAAACCATATGCAATTTGAGTGCTAGAAAATTACTTACCTCAGATGAGCAACTCAGCACATAGATTTACATTTATTTAAAGTCAATAAAAGGATATCATAAGGTTCATTGTTCTCATCAAGAAATAATTATCAGTGGAGACAGAATCATAAATAAGCATACTATTTATAACAACTTTCAGAACTCAAATACATATTGTATTTATAAAAGCTACTTGATAGCAAGTGTAGATTCTTGTATTTATAAAAGCTACTTGATAGCAAGTGTAGATTCCCACACTGATACTTCAGAGTGGGTTTACCCAAGGAGAGAGGCTTCTATCCTGTACAGAGTCTAGAAGTAAGAATGTAAACCTGGCCTCCAGTCTCCTCCAGTTCTTGGCACCTCCCAAGCTGTGTGAGAATGAGCTACTAAGTAAATTCTCTTCGTGTTCCATGTCCTTCTTAGCTCAAAAAAAGTTATAATAGGACCCAGCACTGTTACTGTGAAGACCAAATGAGGGGAAATAAATCCTGGAATATCTTATCTTCCCATAAGATAAGGAACTGCTTAAAAGAATGATAGCTATATGTTATAAATGCAAAATAATAATCCACATCCCAGTCCTCAAATCTGTAAATACATTACCTCATGTAGCAAAGAAGAATTAAGGCTACAGATGAAACTAAGGCTGCTAACTTTAAGAAGTTTATCCTAGCTAGTACATATGGGTCAAATGTAATATGAGAGTCCTTAAACACAGAAGAAAAGGGCAAAATGGAGATCAGAGTCAGACTGAGAGTTGATGGATCTAGTATCTAGCTTTGAAGACAGAGGAACAGAGCCACAGGCCAAAGAATGTGGGCAGCTCTAGAAGCTAGAAAAGGAGAGGAAACAATTTTTTTTCCCCTAGAGTCTTCAAAAGTTACACAGCCCTGTCAATCCTTTATTTTATCCCAATGAAGCCAGCTTCAGAATTCTGATCTCCAGAACTGTTTAGGTCTAAGTTGAGCCACTAAGTCAGTGATAATACTTCTATTGGAAATTGCTGTGCTTGCCAAGAAAAAAGGATCCCAGCTTGCAAACATACTGAGAAAGGATAAAAAAGCAACAGGAACATTTAAAGAATCTGAGTGGAGGGTATAAAGAATTCTTCATGCCAAATGCAGTTTTCACAGTATGTCTTCATATATGTTAAATTAAGGGGTGTGTGTGTGTGTGTGTGTGTGTGTGTGTGTGTGTGTGTGTGTGTGTGTGTGGTGTTTTCATTCTATGTAGAGTGGAGTCCAATTTTCACCATCCCTCTGCTATTCCACACAGGAAGACCAGTAGCTAGCCTCAGAAACAGTTCAAAGCTCCCATCTCTGAAAAGGCTGTCATGCCAGCAGAGAGAAGAGGGAAGAGGGGAGAGGGGAGGCCCAGCACTGCGAACAGGGTTGGGACAAACTCCACCTGCCCAATGGTGGGACCACTCCTCTCTCCATTTGGCTTCAAAACACAGCCAACCAGTTTGATGACCCACTCTTGTCACCACCACTACTAACTGACAGAGGTTTGAATGACTCCTTCCTGGAGAAACTATCCAGTCCTTGAGAGGGAAAGACATACACAGATGAATAAAACTAACAAAGGAAACATAGGAAGCAGGAATAGCCACTAGCAATGATGGTGGAGGTAACAAATGACTAGACTCCTAGAGGAAAATAATAAAAGTCACTTAAAAAAGTCACTTAAAAGTGTTTAAACTGATCAGAGGAGCACTATACTTTTTAAAGAATGTGAAGAAAAAAATACTGACAATTACATAGAAAACTAAGTCTCTAAAAAGTGAAACCATTTTGAACTCAAGAAAAAAATGGAAAGTACAATAGAATTTTCCATTACTAAATAATATTTATAAGATTATAATAAGGAGAATACTGAAATTGAATTTTTCAAAAGCTTTGGAGTGAAAGGCTGGGAGAGAGGGGTTTCATAGGAAGGCTGAGTACTAACTTCCCAGGATTGAGACTCAGTAAAGAATGTTTCAGATAGAAAAGTCAAAATTCTGGACTACAAACTAATCACTTTAAAATCTGGAGATTAATAACCAAGAACCATTTGAAACACTCCTATTCATTATCTCCACTTGAAGGGGATTTCAAATTGAGAGGAGAGGGTAGAACAGGAAAATAAATATTATAATACAACTGTGTTTTTTCTTTCTTCTTTTCATTCTTTTCTTCTTTCAATTTAGTATAGAATTACAAGCATCATTTTGATACTGAAATTAAATATAAGTGTTTGGACCAGCATTTCAGCATATAGTATGTGCTTTCAATGACTAGTCGACACTGATGATTATGTTGCTATGGTCTTTGTTAAAGCTGCTGACATTCAAGTGAGAATCAGCCCCTAATCTACATGATACATCTGAGGTAAGATTTGTTTTTTACTAGTAATTCTCAATTTCCCCACTCAAAGAAATAGAGAAATAAACTCTACCCTTAATACGTGTATCTGAGTATGCACAGAATATTGTAAGTTAATTCTCCAAAAACATACCTGAATATTGTAAGCTGTGCCATAGACGGAATGTTTTATGTCCCTCCAAAATTCATATATTGAAACCTTATCTCCACTGATATTGTATGAGATAGTGAGACCTTGGGGAATGAGACTAGAGCCCTTCTCAAAGAGAGCCCAAAGAGCTAGCCAGCCCTTCTGTGTGAGGGAAGGAAACAGGAAACAACTCCCCACCAGACACCTTCATCTTGAATTTCTTGCCTTTCAGAACTTCAAGTAATAAATTTCTATTGTATAGTAGTTTTATTTTTTTTAAAGGCTCCAAACAGGCTAAAACAAGTGATCTTATGCTAACTTAAGCTTTTTAAAAAATTACGTTGTAGACACAATGCCACATGTCTCCATGTCTGCGTCCTGTCCTGTCTCCTGGCTCATCTCCAGTCACTATGGCAGCCCACTTCAGCTCTCCTTTGGAGCTGGATTGGTTTGTTGGTATTGTTTTTGTTCTTTCTTTCCTCTCTGGCCTGTTTCCTAACTGTGCTAAGGGTATTTGCAGCTGCAGGCCTTTGTAAAAATTGGCTGCCTGCAGACTGCTTCGGCTCTAATAAAGTCTTCAAAATTTGATCTCTCAAAAAAGAATTACATTGTAATCAGAAAGCTTCAGGTCTCTTTTATTTCTACATTGATTCATGGGAAAGATATTGAGCACCTACTATGTGCCAGACACTCTTCTGGCAAGAGATCAAGAGGCAAGTCTTGGCCTTTTTAAGGAACTTACACTTGGAAGGGTAGAGAGAAAGAGATTCTGGAGACAGAGACAAGATTTGTCTCAGTAACCGGTGTGAAAAATAGGAATTAAGAATGATTTCAAGATGGTCACTAATGACTCATACTTGTAATCCTACCTAGTCATAAGGCTGAACTGAGAAGATGGAGATCTGAAACCAGTCTTAATATTAAAGTCCATGAGAATACATATCTAATTGGACAGCAAAATGCCAGTTGGAAGTATGGCTGAGCATGTGTAAGACAGTGAACTCAAGCCCCAGAACTAGCAAATAATGATTTCAAGAATGTTGTCCTAAGGAACTGAAAGTATAGTCATCAACTAGTATGGGGAAAGGAGCAGGCTTTGGAATATCACAAGTTTCACATTTGGAATTGAAATTCCTATCATAAATCCAAGTAGAAAAATCAAGGAGGCAGTTGGCTATAAGAGGCCATGGCTGAAAGAAGAGGTCTGCTAGGGAGAAAAAAAAAAATGCTTTAGTCATTGACATATCTATCCGGGCTTGATCCAGAACAAAGAAACCATTCAAGGAATTTAAAGTAAAAGCTTTATATTTTACATCTTATATTTTATTAAACTTTATTATATTTATTTGTTTTATTATAACATATTTTATATATTTTATTATAGTTGTAATCCAGAAACCAAGAAACTACCACTGCCTCCTACAGCATAGGCCCCACACCCATAAAACTGGAAAAGAGAAATGAAACATGTCTCCTACAAGCATTTCTGCCTGTGGAAGTTGAGCCAGATAGAGATTCCACAGGAAAATGGCTTCAGCATCCCTCTATCTCTTACTACTTCTCATGTATCAATATTTCTTGTCAATGGGATCTCAATACATTCTAAACCCAAGATGGAAGTCAACTAGGTCTAGATTTTAGCTTTCAAGCACCTCAAATACAGTGGGAGAATATAAAAGGAGTCATGCAGATGCTAAAGAACAACAAACAGTATGAATGACATTGAAAGCCATAAGGCTGGATGAGGTCATCAGGAAATAGATTACTCAGCAATAAGAGAATGTGACAGAAGGAAACTGACAGTGAGCCATTGCCTCTTTTCCCAGAAGCTCAAGGTAAAAAGGTTTTGGAGAAGACAGAAATGATGAGCCCAGTATCTACTGATACTGTCTATGCATACTGGTCCTGAAGTTTAAACTCAGGCCTGCATGCTGTCCTGGGGCTTTTTGTGTTCAAGGCTAGTCCTTTACCACTTGAGCAACACCTCTACTTCTGGCTTTTAAGTGGCTAATTGGAGATAAGAGTCTCACAGACTTTTCTGCTTGGTCTAGCTTCATCAAATCCCTATCTTCAGCTATCAGCCTCCTGAGCAGCTAGGATTACAAGCATGAGCCCTTGGCAGCTAGCTGCATGCTTATTGTTTAATGAAAAGCACATTTAATTGTCGGTAACACACACATATATACATCAGCCAGGCACAGAATTGCACACCTCAGCTTCTGCAGAGGCATAAACATTGAAGTCATTGTGTCTCAAAAACTAAAACAAAACACAAAAAAGAAAACATTATTTGAAACTCTATTGTTCAGGTAGAAATAATCACAATTAATATTTGATGAGCTGCTCTATTCTGTGAAAGTATGTACATATGTATATGTATACACGTACATAAATACACAGATATATACATACTATATAATTTTCCTATATACATTTCTATATACCTAGATATTTGCTTTTATCCACATCTTTCTAGAATTATATATAAAGGAATTATACTATTTTAAGGCCTATATTTTTAGCACCAATAATATAACAGGGCAGTTTCTGAGGATAGTAGATGTATACTTACTTCATTGTTTGGTGAAGGATGCATTGTATAAGTATGCTATACTTATATAACCATTCCCTCTTGATGAAAAGTATCCTATTACATTATTTCAATAATTATACACAATACTGCAATAAGCATCCTCATTAGTATGATATAAAAATTTTAATGTCTAAAGTTAAATATTTAAAGGTAGAAAGAATCTACTTTATTTAGAGTGGGTCTCAAAACTACAAAACTAAGAGAGGAAAATGATTTGGAATGAGTGATATTATTGTTAAACTTAGTTTCTAGTCTTGGTGACTTGAGGTTGAATAAATAAAATATCTTCTTATATAACTCATAACAAGTCACATGAGTCTAAAATTTGTCAAATATGTCAGCATAGATGCCTTTTGAACTTATTATGCCATTATCAACCTACAGCACTATATTTTTAGAAAATCATTTTTCCATAAATTTCTTGAACATTGTAATTTGGTAGCTTAATCATTCATCAATGTTCTGTAGATATAAAGTGGAAATATTTAGAATTTAACTCCTGCTGCTTGACTTTTGAGTGGCTTGAGTCAAGTAGGAACTAAGAGAATAATGAACACTTCCATTATGGCTCACTCAGTTATTTGGGCAGGCAACTGCAGAAAGATTACACACATCCTTATACTGTGTTTACCATCCTCCATCAAAGTGTTTCAGCATCAAAGAATGTTCTGGGGGTGCGTGACTTCTACTCTTTGTACAATGTTAGTTATACCATGTAGATAAATATGAGTATAAATGAATGTGTGCCTCTATAGATACATACTCATAAAGTCTCTGCATGAAATGAACTCTCCCTTTCCATATGTATGTGTGCATGCATGTATCTATGTATATATTATATATGTATGTGTGTATATATGTATATATATATGTGTGTGTGTATATATATATATATATAGTAAGGTGTTGCTGGTACATGTAATAGATGAAATAGATGCTAAAATTGTGAAGCAAATTATATCATAAGAATACTAGCTTACCAAATGGTAAGCAAAAATAAATTAAGTTTGGGATTATTCATTTCTAAAACTATTAAATATAAATCTCAAAGCCTTCTTATTTTCTTCTCCCTTTTGTAGGCTGTTTTCCTGATCTATACTTCTTGATATATGTGGGCCTCTTCAAACATTCTATAGTCATAAAAAAACAAAATCTCAGACAAACATTTCGCCATCTAACAGACCATTCTGAATCTGGCTGGCTGCAGCAGTCGTGGAGTGCCATCTGGTTTGTATGATTCTGTGAGCACTATAGGGGGCTCTTTCTACAGTACCTAGGGTTCTGCAACCAAATGACCCACTCTTGGGTTTTCCTAAATAGCAGACATTCCAAAGGACCTTCCAGCTAGCAGGGTTATCAATTGGACTCTTTTTATATTTATCAGCAGTTAATGAGTATAAAAGGAGAAGGAAGACTGGCACCTGGAATCCTAGCTACTCATGAGGTTGAGATATGAGGATACTGGTTCAAAACCAGCCTAGGCAGTAAGACTCTTATCACCAGTTAACCACCATAACACTAGAAGAGGGGTTGTGGCTTGAGTGGTAGAGTGCAAGCCTAAAGCTGAAGAGCTCAGGGACAGTGCCCAAGCCCAGAGTTCAAGCCCCATGACAAAGAGAGAGAGAGAGAGAGAGAGAGAGAGAGAGAGAGAGAGAGAGAGAGAGAGAGAATACACAACTGTGTCTTCATTTGAGCCTTCAGTTAAATTCTTTAGGAAACAGATCCCAATAGAGACTTGGCATAAAAGACTACTTGTGGATATGTTTAGATGAGCAAGCAAGAGGAAATGAAGCAAGAAGATTGGGGAAAGGAAGTTGGACTTTGAAGTGATTGCAGTAGGGGCCTTCATTTTAGCCCACAGAGAACTCTGGAACTAAGATGGCCCTTCAGAGTTGCCCCTAACTGAGGCAATGGCAAGCCTAGTCCTTGGCAGTAGGCTGTCCTCCTTCAAAATAGTTTCTAAACAGGGCCTTGGTTGAGCTCAGCAGTAACAAGTCCTCCAGAAGTAGAAGAATGAGTTCCTGTGCCCTGAAGGGTAAAGGGTTAGTGCAGTCAGACATCTGCAACACTCTAATGCCCTCAGTAGAGTGACTACTAAGGTTCAATGATCTTCAAATGCAAAGCAAGGCATCCAGGCACACTGTGATATAAAAACCACTAGAGCAGATATTAAAAGCCACACCAGATTAAGCAGCATCACAGAGTCTATGTTGAGGTGCTCTAAATAACAATTTTCCTTGAAGATATTAAATTGGAACATACACTAGAATGTCAATAGCATTCACACCCGAATTTCCTTTAACTATCCAAATCCTTGACAGCTCACCCTCAATATCATAGGCAGCAGACATCATCAACTCCCTCTATCTTTCTGCCTGAAAGAATCCTCTGGCCCCTAACATGGAAGGCCAGCTAGACCAACCAGGGAGTTAATATCTCAGGAAAACCCTCACACCATGAGGAAAAGACTTCAGTCATCTTGCAGAGCTGCTACATCATTCCTCCCTCCTCCACCCATGGCTTTCTGTGGCACCTGAAATAAAACCTCAACCATTTTCCTGATCTACTAGCTCTCAGGAAATCTGGACATTACCTACTTCTCTGACCTTATCTCATGCTCATCTCTAATCATAGTCTAGCTCCATTTTCTCAGGCTGAACATCTATTCTTGTCTGAGCCTTTGCCCTGGTACTTTTCAGGTACTTTTCAGGCTCTTTCTTGTCATTTGTTCTCAGATCAGATTTTATATGGTCAGAGAGGGGTTCTTACCACCCCACTGTCACTGCCATATCACCCTGTTATATTTTGACCAGAACCCATGACAGTATGAAATTACCTTTGTAACACTGAGTCACCATATGTATGATGCTCCTATGAGGAGGCACGAGTTCTATGAAGTATGATATTATTACTGCTTACTATATTGCCCTCAGCACTTGGAATAGCACCTAGAATATAGTAGGTATTCAACTAAGATATTTAAAGTAATGAACAAGTGAATAAATGAATGAATGAATGAATGAATGAATCTTGCTATGCTTTCTTACCTAGCAAAAACACTAGCTTTCAGGGGGAAAAAAGCACCAAGCATCTACTCCAAACATGATTGATCATTGTTTAAGAAACACCCTAAAAGCCTTTAAATCTCAAGGAAAACCATTAAATAAGTGTGGCATATAGCACCAGAATGACTACAGGATATCAGGTTTTAATCATCATTCTAGACTGAGAGGTAGGAGATGTAAGATTTACAGGTCGTTCTAATCCTCAACTTCCTTTCATAATATACATTTCATTATCCCAGAATGAGTTATTTGTTGCTTCACAGTGCTTCACTAATAACAGGCTACTTAGTAAAAATAATACAATGAAAGCCACAGCAAGTCAGCTGATGTTGCTCTTTGCTTTGATGTGCAGAGATTCTCTGTGAGGAAGCTGATTTCTGAGTCAGGCATAGAAGTCCATCATAGTTATGGATCCTTCAAGTCAAATCAACAAAATGTGCCATCCATGTAACCCATGAAATATATGTTGATACATCTGATCAGGCAAGGGGGAGGGAGAAACAGGTGTCCCAGAAAGGATATGTGAATGTGTTGTTTTTATCAGGACAAAAAGAAAGGAAGGCAGAAAGATTTAGCTCTTCAGAACAGCAGCTTCCAGCACCAGTGGTGATTTATTTGACAGGGAGGAAGAGGGCGGCCTCCCCTCCTCGACAGAATCAGCTCCTTGATTATAAACACTCCATAACTTCCAGCTTGAAAATGTATTTTTCCCCTTGCCTATATGTATCTGACGCCTGCTTTATTATTTCCTATTAGGAAATGCTATTTAATTCCGTCCACAGCTTGGCGACCTTTGTGTGGCTTCCCCATTTAGGAAATTTACAAGTAAATCACCAAGAAGTATGTACACATGCACTTATAAAATATACATGCACTTGTAAATGAAAATGCACCAAATGAGAGCGTAGAAAAAAGAATCCTACATGCATTGGGGGAAAAAAAAGGCAGGCATATGTGCATAAGAGGTGGGAGGCAGGTGTTTGGGAAATCTTCACACCATCCCAATATTTTTCTAATGGTTTCCATTTCCAATGCAAGAGAGAATTTGGAAAACATTAGCCACTGTGGTGAGCTTTGAGCAGTGACATGTAGCTGGCAACGTGGTGGGTGGGATTCCTCCCCCCTCCCTTTTTCCCTCTAACAAAGAAATAGGGTGAGTTTATTAAAGCATAAATGCCATTTTCATTCTGCAATGTTAACTGTGTGGCTGGGATCCCTGAGGTACAGAGGCAGTCAAAGCAAACAGCTGTGCCACCTACTTGCAACAGTTGTACGCCCACCACACAGCACCAAGGGGAGGAGCAGGTCAAAGGGAGCTGTAAAGAGGATGGGGAACCTGGATTAGCTTGCTCCCCATTAGCCCGAGGGAAAATCCAGCCCTTCAGAGGGTAGGTATTGTATGCACTGCTCAGAGCACTGAGCATTCTCTTGCAACTTGTTTCCTATAAACCACCTACTGCATTTTTATATTCAACAGTCACATAGACCAAAACAGTGTTTAGCAAATTAACAGAATGCTAAATAAAAGGCATATCAACCAACCTAGCAGGCAGCTTGAAGATGATCCTGGGTGGGGGCTAGCCATAACGGCTGTTTGGTGGCAAGTGGCTACTTCACCATCCAAGTCTCTTTCTGGGATTTGGGGGAGAGAAGGCTCTCCAGCCAAGCTGTTATTAGGTTATCTGTGTGGAGGCCAGTGTTGCCCTGCACATTCACTGAGGATAGACTGGTAGAGCCCAGGCTGAAGGAAACTGAACTCTGCTTTGTTCAGGGGCAAAGAGCTACCCAGGCTTGTAATCCAGTTGCCCTGTAGGCCTGTGAGAGGCAGATTGGATACACTCCCATCTCCTTGCCCTGACCACAACCTTCTTATCAGCTCATGCCTATTGAAGTTTGATTTGTCTCCCTTCTCTGACACTTTCCCCTGCTTTGTCTTCTTAATCCCATTCTGTCCTTCTACACTTTTTTTTACAAATGTTTAACTGATATGTAAAGCTGTATGTATTTATGAGGAACCATGTATGAAATAGTCCAAATTCATGCCGACATGGCATAATGTTCAAATCAAGGGAAGTACAAATCTTCCCCCTCAAACACTTATCAGTTCTTTGTGATGTAACTCTTCAAAGTATTTCCTTCTAGCTTTTTGAAATATGAAGAACATTGTTATTATAATTGCTCTACTATCTATTATCAGGCCTTCTTATTCCTAACTAAAACTTAGTATTCAGGGATCAACTTATCCCTCTCCCTCCTTCCTCCTAACACTCTCCAGATTCTGATAACCACTATCTAGTCACTCATTCTGTGAGGTCAATACCCTGTTGCTTTGATCACTGTAGCTTTGTAGTGTGTTCAGATTCAGCATAGTTTTTTGCTCAAGAAGACTTCATCTATATAGGATTTTTTCTGTGGTTTCATATACATTTTAAGTATTTTTCTAATTCAGTAAAGAATACTCCTATCCTTTCTCACCATAACTGTCAGATACTGTGCTATCCAGGTGTCTAAACAAGTTCTTTAATTTTTAATTTTTATTTTTAAGGATGTACAGAAGGGTTGCAGTTACATATGTGAGGCAGTGAGTACACATCTTGTTAAACTTTTTACCTCCTCCCTCATTTTTCTCCCACCCTCCTCTCTCTCCAATTCCCTCCCCTCAAGTTGAACAGCTGGTTTACCATATATTGTCTCGTAAGTATCGCTGTTGCATTGGTTCCCTTTTACCCCTTGTCTCACCATTTTGATGTTCCCCTTCCCTTACACAAACATGTACACAATACCCAGGGTACCAAAATAAAATACAATGACACCAGGGGCTAAACCATAGGGATGGTAAGCAAAAGAAAAAGGAAATAATTTCACATAGCATGTTAAAAATAATAACAATGAAAAACCTCTTGTTTCTATAACTTGGAGTTCATTTTGCTTAGCATCATCTTATGTGATCATATGTACACAGCTATTGAGCTATTGTGATCATCAGCTAGGACTGTCCTAGACACACTTTTTCAAGACAGTTCCCTTCACACCATTGTCATCTTCACGCTAATGATTCCAAGGTGTTGATTTCCTTCCACAGTGGTGCTCCTGACATGTAGACACATAGATATAATGGCACAGTAGACCTCTCCACTTGACAGTATGGTCCCAGTTGTCTACCAAGGAGAGGCTTAGAAACAGCCAGCACTGTGGCTTCTCCAGCCTAGTGTGGGTCACAGGGAGTGCTCTCTCTCTCTCTGTCTCTCTCTCTCTCTTTCTCTCTCTCTTTCTGCTTCCTCCCCTTCTCTTCTTTCTCCCCTCCATCCCTCCCTCCCTCCTCACCCCTCACCATATACAGTGAACTCCATATTCATTTTGGAAAATGGTAGAAAACTGACTGTCTCCATTGCCAGAAAGAATAGTTTATGACATTTTCTTAGTCCTGCTTTAGGTGTTTTGTTTTTTATTTTGTTTTGTGATGGTTCTAAGGTTTGAACCAAGGGCCTGGTCACTACCCCTAAGCTTTTGCACTCAAGCTAGCACTCTACTAGTAGAACCACAGCTCCACTTCAGGAATATTGAGTTGTTAATTGGAGATAAGAGTGTTATGGATTTTCCTGCTCAAGCTGGCTATGAACACTGATCCTCAGCTCTCAAGTCTCCTGAGTAGATAGGATTACTGGTATGAGCCACAGGCTTCAATTTAGTTTTATACTTTATCTTACGTAAGCTTTTATTCCTAGTTGTTGGCTAAACTCCTTAAACTTTTAACCAGGTGACCTCTGATCCAGATACTTCTTGATCACCTACCTTGTCTACTATAGGAATGGGGTATGTAGTGATTGATGAGCCACAGCTAATCAGACTGAACACAATAGGTACCATTCCATTCAGTTCTGTGCGTACCTTCAGAGATAACTATACCAAAAAATCAATGGTAGAAGAAATACAGAGAGAACCCATGAGTCATTAAAAGACATTCTGTCTTGGCAATATCACCAAATGCTCTCTCACAGACAAATAATTTTACACCAAAAACTGAGTTGTGTCTGACGACACTAACACCAAGCATTTCTTTGGTCTTTTGTTTTGCTTTATTTTGTTATTTTAAACTGGCCTCACCATGTAGCTCAGGCTGGCCTCAAACTCTTTATCCTCATGCTTCCATCTCCCAAGCACTCGGATTATAGGTGTATGCGAAAACCCTGGGTTTGTTTGTAAGCTTTTGACACAATAATTTTGACTGTAATTTTATTGACTATCTCTTTTATTAATACTCAGTATTAGCATGTAAAAATATGCAAGTTGCTCTTCTCAGATTAATTTCAATCAATATTGTAGATGCTTTCAAGTATTAGTTATTAATGGGCAGAATAAATAAAATACTGAATATTACTTCCTGTTACACACACACACACACACACACACACACACACACCAGTAACAGTCTCATGGGAGAGTATATGCATAGCTATGTATCATTTTTACAGCAATGTGTATAATTAGGAGGCTAATTTAAACAATGGAGGAGTTTATGTCCCATTCCAAACTACACTTTGATATGAACACTATTTACAATAGATAGAAAGATATAAATAGATAGATATGGGATATATATATATATGTATGTATGTATGTATGTATGTATGTGTGTACCCCAAACTTATCTGAGCCCTTCATCCCAGGGAACAATAACCCCATCTACCTGGTCATCCAAACTCTAAACTAAGCACTTTCATCTCTGAGTTTCTTCTCTTGCTTACTCATTCCTTCCCTTTTTTTCTTCTGGGTTATGAATTCTGTAATTAATCTGAATTTTGTTTCATGGGGCCTGCCCGCTTAGCTCAGTCTTGACTCTCCATGAGCTTTGTTCTGTGTGTTCCCTGACAGCAACTACCTGTAATCCTGCTCCAAATCAGAATATGATCCTAATCCACAATGATTTATCTCAAATCATCTTAAGCATTGTCACTGCTCAGAGAATCCTGCTGCAGGGGTTCTAGGTTAAATGACCCCAGGCTAGAACACGTCTTGCCAGGTGAACTGCCATCTGTTCCCCTGCAGGGCCAGCTCTACAGATAAACAAGTTCTAAGCTGCTGCTTCTTTCCTATTGGCTTCCAATGAAGTCCCTGTGTCTATCCTTTGACATGAGCACTGATACTTGGGAGGTCCCTATATATCCAAAATTTATCTGAATCCTTCATTCCATATTGCTGATCTCAGGGAATGGTGACACTACCTACCTGCCTCCACCAAGCCAGCTTCTCAGAGTTATGCCAGTCTGTTTATAAAAGCAATAGAAGGCTGTATTCTTGTTCATATAACAGCCTGAAGTGGATCAGATGTCTCTTCTACATGGAATTCTTACAGATAGCAAATCAACAACCAACTGGCTTTCACTTTGAAATTCCATCTCCCCAAATAAGCATTTTTCACAAATAACCAAGGAAGAGAAAGTAAAAAGCATAAAAAGATATACCCTATCTTACCCTACTCATTTTACATTCCATTATAGCTATACAGCCCTACTTTCCTGCCCAGGGACTGGGAAATACAGAATACATGAATATTTAATGAGCACTGATTAATATTATTTCTTAATTATTTCAGGAAGCTAAACAGTATGTGTTGGGTCTGAAAGAACTGAAAAAAATTTTAGGCCGAGCTAAGTGTTGGAGACATCTGCATCTAATAAGAATAGCAGTTGATCAAATAAAACAGAAGGCTGCATTGAGATTACCTCCAAGTGAGGCTTATCTCTGGAAGTCACTGAGAAGACTAACGCACATAGAAAGAACCTGCTTTGGTAGATGTTCTCTGATAGTGAAATGGTGGCTTGCTTATATTAGGATGAGACAGAGTAATTGATGCCTGTCTGACAAACTGGCAGAAAACATACAGCCATTCAGAAAAGTTCATTAAAACACACACACTTAAATACACCACGATTACTTGCGACTCTCTTCCCGCCTGCAGTATAATACAATAAAGCTTTAGCTAACCATTTTACTTGTATGCATTAGGAAACTCCAACCAGGGCTTTCTTCCTCCTAAGACTGTAATATGCCCTTATCTGTTCACACTAATTGAGTTTTCTCATACTACCACATGGGCAGCCTCTAATAGATGGGAACTCAGATCTGATATGCCTATGGGATGGATGCTCGGGTGCCTAAAGATCTCTGAGTGACTTCATATTCATAATTGGAGATAGGAAAACCTCATGCCTTCAAACTATGTGATCCTATCTAGATAAAATGAAAAAGAAAATAGAAAACAACCTTCAAATGCTCCATAGGGCCAGATGTTCCACCTGGTTCTTGTCTCAGCACTGTCTCAAAGGCAAGCAAGGCATCCGAATTGCCTGCAGGGCTGTGACAAAATGGATTCTTGGGCTTCACCTGGAGAGAACTTAATACAGTCCCAGACCATGCTAATGATGCTGGTCTAGAGGTCATGCTTGGAGAACCTCTAAGTAAAGAGACAAGCTCACAGTGTTATCAGATCTTCCACTACTCTACCGACTACATGTTGTCCTTATTCTGTCTATTCACAATTCTACCATAAACTTTTGGCCAAGGAATCACACACACACACACACACACACGCACACACTTGGTTGGCTTTGTGTGGCAATACAATATCTTCAATTTAGCTCACAGTTTTAGGAGGACACATCAGCCAGGCAAGTGAACCAAACATCCCTGGTAACAGATGAACAGATATTAAAGTGTGCTAACAGGTCCTTGCTATCCATCAAGTGATCCTACTTTGCCACCTTGCTACCCTAAAAGCTATATTTCCTAGAAGCTGATAAAGCCTTATAGTTATATTAGCTTGGTATGCCCAATGAAAGCCTCACAGACTTTTAAAAAATGTTTTCAAGGAAGGGATCCTTGAAAGACATAGCTCTTATTTGAATCTTTTTTTTAGGACATCAACAGTAAACATTGCCACCTAAAACAGATCATCCTCATTTTACTTCAGCATCAAGTTCCATGTGGTTGCAGGTGCACTGATTGGGCACCTTTAATTGATGAGATGTTACACTAGTACAAATGATGTCTACCAGCTCTGCCTAGTGCTAGCTTATGTGGTGTGCAGACTTACAAGGTAAGAGGATGTGGAATAGAGAAGGCAAACACCAGCAGACATGGTTCCTGGCTTCATATGTTCTACATACTTTGGAAATTCATTAAAGAGTTTACTTCAAAAGAGTTTTCTCTGGGTGAAGAATCTGATCATTCATCTAGGCAATAATTAAACAAATCAAACATTTATATTGCTTCTTTGACTTACACAAATCCAAATTCTCTGAACCATTGCAGCCTCCTTCAATATGATATAAGTTTTAAGGGGGACAGCCTTTAAAAAATAATTATTGCTTATATGGAATAAATCTGGGCTGTATCTGACTATTCTAACCAGATTATACCCAAATTTATTAGAATCACTTGTATTCTTCTTGGAAGATGAAGAATACAGAATGTGACCATCACTTCTAGCTTGATGCTATCCTGATATAAATTAATATGCTTGTTCTAGGTAGAAAGTTCAGTTCAGTGCTGATTTTGGAATGATCTCAAAATCTGTTCTTAGATTCTATTCCTTGCCTATCTAGGGAAAAAATTGTCATGATAAAGATCTAAGAATCTATTGCAACAAATTGTACATTTTAACAAGTAGAATTGACATCCTCTTTTAAAAATAGTAGTTGATCAACTTAGTCCGAATTATAGACTCCTAAATTATATTACTGTTTTTAATCCATAAAAATATATAATTCCTATGTAATGTTAGTTTTCATTTATTCCTTCCCCTAGATAAAAAAGCAGAGTCACCAAATAAAGGCATAATGGGCTTTACATTCAACACAGTTGTACTGATTAATTCAGCCTCAACATTTCTACATCCTTGTTTTAAGAAGAGGCATCTGGCCTCCAGTGAAGACACATTTCTGCTGAAATGGCATGTCACTAGACATGATCGCCAATGAAAGCAAGATCTTTCAAACAATTGGGAGCATAGAGAAGTAGACCTAGGTCAGCAAGCATACAGGTCAGAGAACACCTGACAACAAGTGAGTGCTCAGTCTTGGGCTCCTTAGACTCCTGTCCATAGAGGCCAGATACTATGGCTCTTCCCTGCTGCCCTCCCTCCTGCCTCCCAGAGGGCAGAGGCAGGCAGAGGCAGAAACTCCCATACCATATACATAGTTGTGGCACCAGCAGAAAGCAAAACCCAAAGAATCAAAAAGGACCAGCTGGGAATGCCACACGTAGAGAGGCTCAGAAGAGACTTTGTAAGAGCCACTGTAGCTGTTCTGATTACATCCAACTTAGAGGGGAAGAAAAATTGCATTTGCTGCCATCAGAGAATGTCCAGGGAGAAAACTCATCATTTGTAATGAATCTTTAACCTATTTAAAGTAATTAAAGGTCTATTCCATATGTGAGAGCTGAGCCTTTGTCTCTTTATTCTCCTAATTAGTCCCTTTTCTGCCCGGGACTGGCTTTACCTAGGGCAGATTCTGTTGTTCTCCTCTGCCTTTTTGATCAGTGCAATGCTCTTGATGCCTCCTAGAATTTGCTTCCCCCAAATGATGAAAGGGGGTTGCTTTTGGCACACCTCCAATCCTCTCCTTGCTCCAAATCAGTTCCTCCTTGCTTCCCTCCCAACCCCTACCACCCTCCCCCAGCCCAACCTAACTCTCTTGTTTGATGAGTCAGCTCCCATGGTCTCCACAGGCTGCTACTAAACTCCACCTTCTTTGATGCAAAATGCAATAGAAATAAGAAACCAAGAGCACTGGAAGCCAAGAACTTAAACATATCAAGAAAAAGCCAATGGGCCAATATCAAAATATTAAACTATAAAAGTCATTCATTCTCCTTTATCTCAGTCATTCCACTTCTAAGGATTTATCCTACATATATAACCATAAATATGTTCAGAGCTATGTGTAATGAATGATGACTTTGGTGACTTTGAAACTGGAAATAAACTTGGCACCTGTCTGTGAGTCTAGCTGCTCAGAGGAAGCTGAGTTCTGAGAATCCAGGTTAGAAGCCAACCTAGGAAGGAAAGTTCATGACCGTCTTATCTCCAATTAAGCAATAAAAAATCTACAAATAGAAATGTGACTCAAGTGGTAGAGTGCCAGCCTTGGGTGAAAAAGCTAAGGGACAGTGCTTAGGCCCCGAGTTGAAACCCTAGAACTGACACACAAATACACACACACGTGTGTGCACATGTTCACAAATTCTGTGGAAACCAAAAAAGTATTCATTATTATGGAACTATGCTACCATCATGCAGCAGAAAACTGTTTGCAGTTTTATTTGCCAGTCCTGAGGCTTGAACTCAGGGCCTGAGCATTGTCCCTGGCTTCCTTTTTGCTTAAGGCTAGTACTCTACCACTTGAGCCATAGCATCACTTCCGGCTTTTTCTGTGTATGTGGTGCTGAGGAATCGAACCCAGGGCTTCATGCATGCTAGACAAGCACTCTACCACTAAGCCACATTCCCAGCCCACAAATAGATTTTTAAAAAGCAAGGTAGCGGGGCTGGGAATATGGCCTAGTGGCAAGAGTGCTTGACTCATATACATGAAGCCCTGGGTTCGATTCACCAGCACCACATATATAGAAAACGGCCAGAAGTGGCGCTGTGACTCAAGTGGCGGAGTGCTAGCCTTGAGCAAAAAAAGAAGCCAGGGACAGTGCTCAGGCCCTGAGTCCAAGGCCCAGGACTGGCAAAAAAAAAAGAGAAAAGAACATTCATTACCAACATGGGCTGGGAATATGGCCTAGTGGCAAGAGAGCTTGCCTCGTATACATGAAGCCCTGGGTTCAATTCCCCAGTACCACATATATGGAAAACAGCCAGAAGTGGCGCTGTGGCTCAAGTGGCAGAGTGCTAGCCTTGAGCAAAAGGAAGCCAGGGACAGTGCCCAGTCCCTGAGTCCAAGGCCCAGGACTGGCAAAAAAAAGCAAGGTAGCTGCCTACAAAGTGATTTCAAAGGACCTACATACAGGCTTAAGTATGAAAATTAAGAGTGAAACAGTATATAACTATTAACACACAGTAAAAATGAAAGGAAATATAGTCAACATATATATATATGTATACATAGAATATCGCAGATGAAAAAGAAAATTGGTAAAAGGGCTGTCTTCTGGGAAATGGCATAGAAGATGGAGGCAGGGGACCTGAAAGTGGGACTTCCACTGGATCTTTTCAGTTATTTGAAATTTTGAATGATATGCACGAATGGTTCCCACAAAGGCAAATCAATTCATTGATGCTAAATTAATCAATGTGTATGATCCTCAGTGAGCTACATTACAACTAAACCTTTTCCCACTATGGTGGAGCCAAGGCTTGAGTTGTATACATCCAGTTCCCTCCTATTACATCCTGCAGTGTTTCTGAGAAGATCCAAGAGATTGCAACAAGTGAATACTGAGCTAGAGGTGTTCTAAATGCTAGCAAATCTTAGACACTCTAAGAATACTGAGTTCCTGGAAAATCAGTGCTGATTCTTCATTTGGCAAATATAGTCCCAAGATAGGAAGTGTGAGGGGAAAGGGAAGAGGCAGGAGAAGTTGGAAGGAATTTCAGGTATTACTTTTCAGCCATGGAAGGGATCCATTACTGTGTGGAGCCCAGGTTCAAGCAAAAGCTGGAGGAGGGAGTCCACACCCAGAAAGGATTTGTAGGGAAGTCCTCTCAGGAAGCCCATCTGAAGAGGAATACAAGAAAATCTGCCTGCTCACCTCCCTCCTGCCTCCATCTCTGTTTTTGAAAGTTTGCCCATGTGGAGTTAAGGCTCTGATACTCTGGACTCAACATCTGGGCCCTTCTGTACCACTGTCACACCTAAGAATGGTGGGAAAAAGTTGGGTTTCCTCAGGCAACAGAACCATAGGGACTGTGGTGGCTGTGACAGCAGAGACAGAGCAGGTGAGCTGGGGAGTTACGCAGCAGGTGGGCTAGTCCAAATGAATCTGATATCACTAAGATGCATCTGCTACAATGAGCAGGAAAAGCTTTTTTCTTTCAAGTTGTCTTACCAAAGGGGAGAAACTGACATGCCTCAAAAAGTGAAAATAGAAAGTGCTTTTAAAGAGATTCTTTGTGTATTAGTTAAATGTCACATCATGAAACTACTCTGAATTTCAGGATTTAGGAACTAAAATCAAGACCTATTTCATTGTTGTTCATAAGTCTCTCTGTTGACTGGGGGCTAGATGGACTAGAATAGCCTCACTCGAGGTGAGGAAGTGATAGCTTACCAGTGGTAGCTGTGGGCCAAGTGTTCTCTCATCTTTCACTAAACTAGATGAGCTTTTTCACATGGTGAAGGTTAAAAGTCCTTAAGAGTAGCAAGAAAGGATAAGACCCAATGCACTAGCATGCTTTATGTCTTTCTAACATCACATTTGCTAGTATCCCATTGATGGAAGTAAGTAACATGGCCAAAAATCAATTTGAGGGATGGGAAGGTTGAAATCTCATAAGAGAAGTGACGGTTATATTGCAAAAGATGAGGAGTACAGAAATTGAAGGAATTTGTGTCCATTTTTCAGCCTACCAAGTACCCTGACAACAAAGGAAGTTCTCTCCATGTTAGCATACCTAAGCAGGGCAGTTTTCTGATCATCCTTAGTTAGCACTGGTTGATCAATTTCCTATTTACCCAAACTGACTATTGGGGGTGTTTTCACAGAGAGACAGATATCCTAAAGATAGCAGGCAGATCTCACCCCTCTTCACAAGACCTTGAAAATTCACAATTCAGTCATTCAAGCAGATGTTCAGAACGCATGACCTCATGTTGAACTCCTTAGCAGTAAAGAGTTTAAGAGAATGATTATTTACATCAGTATTATTACTTATGCTCGTTTTTACTGATGGAATAAGTAACATTCTGGCAATTTGCACTGGGTTTTATGAGAAATCTATTGTTTTCAGCTGAAAATTACTAAAATGCCACTGCTACTAAGAATGCGGCTCCTCTTCACTCTATTAAGACAAAATGAAAATCTTTTTGGTATACACTTGCTGGGTAGAGACCACAAGGTTTACTGTCACTTTGAGAAGATGTGGTAAGGTTAACACTGCAAAAGAATCCTTCCTTGCAGGCAGTAATTTCTTTTCAATTGAGGTAAACTGCTCCCAGGTGTTCAAATCAAACAATGGCATTGTCAGGCATCCATAAAATGGGTCACTAAATCATAGAAGACACTACTCATCACCAACCTATTACTCTTAACGTTTTGGGGGGGGGGCGTTGTTGTTGTTTTTAATTAATTTTATTTATTTATTATTTTTTTTGCCAGTCCTGGAACTTGGACTCAGGGCCTGAACAGTGTCCCTGGCTTCTTTTTGCTCAAGGCTAGCACTCTGCCACTTGAGCCACAGAGCCACTTCTGGCAGTTTTCTGTATATGTGGTGCTGGGGAATTGAACCCAGGGCTTCATGTATATAAGGCAAGCGCTTTTTACCTCGAGGCCATATTCCCAGCCCTTTGGGGTTTCTTTTTTTTTAAGGACTGATGGCTCACTCCTGTAACCCTAGCTACCCAAGAGGCTGAGATCTAAGGATTGCTGTTCAAAGTCAGCTCAAGCCAGAAAGTCCATGTGACTCATCTCCAATTCACCACTGAAAAACAAGAAGTGGAGCTGTGGCTTGAGTGGTAGAGTGCAAGCCATGAGCAAAGAAGCTTAGGGACAGCACCCAGGCTCTGAGTTCAAGCTCCAGGACTGGCCAAAAAAGAAAAGAAAAATAAAAAAAAATATTTATTAAAGAATTATTTTAAAAATCACTTCCTAATTTCTATAAAATCATACAAAGTTTGTGCTCCACTTAAAAGACCACCTCTACACAGTTATCTAAGTAACTAATGTGATTTCTTACCACTTTAAATCATTGACCTTGCAGAATAATTTTGCCCATATCCAGTTTTGAGATCTCTCTTAAACTAAGAGATCATAAAGATGATCACAATAGTCTGTGAAGAATCACAGATTGGTCCTACATAGCATCATCAAAAAGAAGAGAGAGCAAAATACATATTCCCAGGCTCTAGTTCAAGACAAAAGTATGATTTGGGTAGAATGTACTATTTTAACATATTTCTCTGTTGATTGTAATATTCACTAACATTTGACAAACACTACCAAGGGCTTGTCAATAACTCTGGTGCCCCAACAAAGTTTTAGAGAAAGTTTATGTCAAAATGCTTGGAAGTGTCTTCCATAGGGACTTACACGTTTTCAAGACTAACTTTTAATTGACAGCCAAGAAGTTAACATATTACGGAAGAAAGCAGACTAAGATTTTTGAGAGTTCCTTTTTTCCCTCCAATCTCATCAGGGGAGAAGAGGAAAAACAATCACTCGTCTAATGAGCTACTGGTACTGTGGTTTTTAAGTCTTTTTGTGTCATAGGAATTTATTATGCATAGGAATTGTTTACTATCCCCAGACTTTGCAATCACTTACTTGGTTTTTGTTTTTTTTAAGTGGGTCTCTGTGTGACTACATGATGCTTTCTTTTATATAGTCAGCTACAAACTTAGTTGTACATTATTACTTCTGGGGAGCTCACCACAGGCTAACTACTCTGAAACTCAAGAATGTATGCTATTTTATAAGCGAACAGGTGATTCAGAAACATTGCCAGATTTGATCATGTACTTCAATGTTTTTCCAAAAACTTACTATTAAAAATTACAAAAAATAAGCTCATGTACAAGATAATTTATAGTTACTTCTCCAATAAGCAGTTGTGGCTCCCATAGCCACTCCAGAATCCAGACATTGAAAGTTACAGCAAACACAGGGTACAAAGCCCAAGATCTCAAATGAATTTTTACACAGTGTTCGGAAGTTAAAATGACAGCTTCTCAGGAGTGAAAAAACAGAAGAAAATATTATTTTCTAGGACTGTATCCTTAATAATAAATAGCATTATTTTGAGCTAAGGAGGTGTCTCAAGTTGTACAGTACCTGAGTAACAACTTTGAGACCCGAGCTCAAACCCACTACTGAAAAGAAAAGTCAATAAAATATGATATAAATTATATTCATAGACTTTTTAAAAATCAAACCACGTGGATTTTGTAATCAGGCCACCTGAATTATATGTGTGTGTGTGTGTGTGTGTGTGTGTGTGTGTGTGTGTGTGTGTAGATAGATAGATATCTCCCATTTGTGTTTTCAATTAAACTGGGAAAGAATGCTAACTCTCTCAGTCCATTTCTTTACCAGTAAAATACAGATTTTACTCTCAGAACCTGTTGGGAATCCTCCAGTTGCCAGGATCAGAAAGCTCGATTCTGTTTAAATGATGAAATGGAGCCATTGGATGAAAAGCCTAAAAATTTAACTTAGGTTTCAGTTGAAGTTTAATCTAACTGCTAAGTGAAATCAAAAAGTTCCAATCGGGGCTGGGGATATGGCCTAGTGGCAAGAGCGCTTGCCTCTTATACATGAAGCCCTGGGCTCCATTCCCCAGCCCCACATATACAGAAAATGGCCAGAAGTGGCGCTATGACTTAAGTGGCAGAGTGCTAGCCTTGAGGAAAAAGAAGCCAGGGACAGTGCTCAGGCCCTGAGTCTAAGGCCCAGGACTGGCAAAAAAAAAAAAGTTACAATCTCTTTTTCTTTGCCAACTCTTGGTTGCTACCAACCAAGCTGATCTCCAAATTTTCCACCATTTGTTTTCATCAATAAGAATATGGTGTCTTTAGGTATTTCTACAGAATTCCCAGGATCCTCCAGAAATTTTCTCCTGGAATCTAATGGGTCCATACTGTTTCCCATGCTCATCCCTGAACTAATCGCTGCTGCACAGAGAATGGGATTTCCTGAATGTTTCTCGTTTATCGCGGTCTATCCTAGAGATGTGGATGGGAACTATTTTCTTCTTAGCACATGAGTTATCCATGGTGAGTAAATTAAAATCTGGATTCTATTATTAACAGGAAGAGAGAGGGGGGAAAAATCTAGGTCTGAAACAAAGAGCACTCACTACCCTTCTATACAGGGATTTGTGAGGATTGCATAAAGTGACTCACATAAACCATTACTGGCTGGCACATGGTAAACACCCAATAAAACTTTACTATGATTATTGCTAATAGTAGTGCTACTGTCAGCATCAATTAATTGACCATGTATGGCCACAACACTAAGGTCTAAGTATTACCCAGAGAATATAGACATCTGCTTCTCATTTTGTGCAATTGAAGGAAGGGAGGTCATGCTTAAATCCTATTGAAACACTCTTTCCTTTGCCACATGTGGTTAAGAGTAAATTGCACCACATGATAAGGTATGAAAGTTCTGGGGAAAACCTATTGCTTCTCTTTACTCATAAAGCTACATTTCATCACCAGTAAAGACATCTCTAGACATAGAGCTCCATCTGCCATGACTACATTCTTAACTACCATGAAAACAGAACCCACACAAAAGAGACCTGTTTTGACTTTATATTCTGTCCTCACAGGCAAAGTATGTGAAGAAATGATCCAATGTAGCCAAAGTTCCAACCTCTGAAATGCACTGCTATGCTATCCATTCCTTTCCATTGTGTTTTACCCTGTGGTAAAGAGGATGGAGCTTGAACAAGTAGAGGGAGGAAAAGGAGGAAGGAATTTGAACAAGTTGTTTGTATAGTCTCATATCAAAACATTCAGTTCAGGGAATCTGGTCCATTGAAACCAAAACAAATCTAAAATTATACTGAATGAGAAAGTAAGAATTTCTACTAGCTTGCTCAAGGTATTTCCACACACACATTCTCTGCTTCAACTACCTAGGACCTGATAACAATATGGTAAAGTGGCAATTCAGTTAACCACAACTAGAGCTCTAGCTGAGTTGTGACACTCCATTAGTCATTTGCTTGGGTTGAAAAGAGAGTGCCTAAAGGGAAATAATCCTCATGTCTATGGCTAGCACCCTCAAGGGCTTGCAGTGGTTTTCACAAAAATCCTTTCATCTCACTTTGCCTTTGTCCTGTCAGCCATGGAGTAAGGCTACTTTCTCACACAAGAAATTACTTCCAAACAGAGCATTCTAAACCAGTACTTCTCAAGAGAGTGTACAATAGGAAAGCCCAAGGGAGGCTTTAAAAAAAAAGTTAGGGGCTGGGGCTCCACTCAGAACCACTCAATCAAACTCTCTAAGAGATTGTGTGTGTGTGTGTGTGTGTGTGTGTGTGTGTGTGTGTGTGTGTGTCCTCTGACATTTCTGATGAACATTTTCTATTCCTGATTATAAATTGCAATAAATGTATAGTACTATTTTAAAAATGTGCATTCCATAAAATAAAAATTCTATAAATTTCTTTAAAAATGAATGTGCTAGTTGGGTACCAGTGGCTCACAGCTATAGTCCCAGCTACTCAGGAGGCTGAGATCTGAGAATCATGGTTAGAAGTGAGCCCTGGTAAGAAAGTCCATGAGACTCTTATCTCCAGTAAGCTACTCAGAAAAATCTGGTGCTGTGGCTCAAGTGGTAGAGCACTAGCCTTGAGCACAAAGAGGCTAAAAGGCAGCACCTTAGCCTTGGACCAGGACCAAAAATTTTTCAAAGATCATGATTTTCTAAAATATCATTTTATTTTACTGCCTCTTTAAAATGGCTAATAACAAATGGATGCCACAATGGAGAGTTCTAGAACTAAATCCTATGCTGCAAGATCAATGCAATCATAGCAAGGTTATACCTTATTTACATGTTGCCAATAATATTACATATTTGTCATAAAGTGATATCATTTTACAAATAAAGACAAAAAACAATAGACTATGTTTCCTCTATGAGCCTAAATAAACTTAAGAAGAGCAGGTTTTAAAAAGTGATATTCTTTTCAATAGAATGAGGAATCTGCAAAGACCAATGAAAGGAAAAGAAAGAAGGGACATTAATTCTGACCTCTTAATTGAATTCAAGTATATGACAATCCAATAGAGAATATACTATAAAAATTAAGCAATAAGATATAAAGTGAAGTAATTCTATTCTTTACTAGGATTACAATAAAAGAGGTTTCCCAAACAAGGAAGTCAGTAGAAATCCTTACTAACATTACTTAACAATGTAACACTTTGAAGAAAGAAAAGGCAAAAATGATTAAATGATTATTTCTTAAACCAGTGTATCAGCGATTATGGATGTACATGAAAATTCTATCTTTTGGTCTGGTCTGAATTATCCACCCCAGTTTTTTTTTCAAGCAAATTAGAAACAGATAAGCTATAAAAATCGATGACTACAAGCACATACATGTTGATATGTGCTCTTGCAATTAAAAAAGAAAACATCATTTTCCCCAAAGATGGTTTTAAAGACCTCACTAAGTCTCTCTTACTCCAATAAGAGAAAAATCTTAGAGAGGAATGAAAATAGCATCACCTTTCCCCATTTTCTTCATCCATTAATTTTTAGACAGCAAAGGCAAATTCAACATATTACAAACATTTATCACACACACTGGTAAGACTATTTGTATTCTTCATCAGACAATCCTGGTGCCTCACCATGGAACCGTGATGATTTGCTCAATAGAAAATCAAGATGGAGGAGTACTTTTTCCTCCCCAGGCTAAAAATAAGATGCCCCAGGTCCTTTTCTTGTATTCATAAGATAAGCATCTGAGAACAACTGAGTAGTCATAAGGCCTTCTCATTTCTAGTCTCAAAATTAATACAGTGTCATTTCTATTTTCATGTCATTAGTCAAAGCGAAGTCACATGCCTCAGCCCAAAAATTAAGGGCTGGGATATACATTTTACCCATTGCATTTTTCCCTATTGCAGGTGGTATTTTACCTGGACAAGGTAAAGGCTTGAAATCACTAATTCCATTTGGACCTTAGCTATTTCATATCATGAGAATTCATAAAGGCCTCAGAATGAATCAGTGGCTCATGTCAATATTATTCTGTACTATGAAGTTAAAGATAATCCAAACCTACAGTGTTTTTCTCACTTCACAAGCCAGAAACCCACAAATGTTTCTCTCAAACCACCTTCCTACAGCCTTCTCTGTCCACCACTATACTTTGTCAACAGTATGGAGTAATTCAGCCCCCTAAAGATCAGGTATCTGTAATTTTATTTACCCCAGTGACAAGTAAGGAGATGTAAATAGGCCATAAGGAAAGCTGCTTTTTCATTTGCACTACTTCATTCGTTTTGTATTTGTAAGATAAATAGCCTGAGAAAGCTATAAATAAGAAGCTGGAAACAGCTTGAGGGGCTGGTGATGGAATCACAAATCACCAGAGTTACATCTTCATCAGTACTCTGATGTAGAACCTTTATAATTACCAAAATATATTTATCTCAGCTAAACTACACAACTTGTATATCACAAGCTAAAACTAACTGACCTCCATTTTCCCAAAACTACTGCAAACTTTCATATGGATCACCCCAAATCTGCCTGGAGTCGATGCTGTTTCTTATGTTTCTCAAGGACAAGTTGGCCATGCTGTTTAAGGGTATCCTTTCCCATTGTCATCTCTTTGTTAGACCCTCAACCCCACCAAGTTAGCTTGGATGCAATGTGAGAATTTAGCCTCACTCATCTATTTACCATGATACAAATTTGTCTCAAGTGAGTCCCCTTATAATTTATAGTGTAAACTGAGAAGACAGGAGAAGTAGACCCATCACCACCAAAACACTTCACTTAAAATGCACTACACTACCTAGCATCTGTGTCTTATGCCTGTCTTGTAATCCTAACTACTCAGGAGACAGAGAGCTGAGGATGACCATTCAAAGCCAGCCCAGGAGGCAAACTTCGTGAGATTTATCTCCAATTAACCAGCATAAAGTCAGAAGTGGAGTTGTGACTCAAGTGGTAGAGTACCAGCCTTGAGTGAAAAAAAAACAAACGAGTAAGAGTGTTTAGGTACTAAGTTCAAACCTCAGTACAAGCAAAAAGAAGAAAATGCACCGTAGCCAACCTGAAATTAATTTATTTTTCCTATTTATTAGAAGAAAATGGACCTTGAAATTATTAAGCTGATGCTATGAATTTGAGAGGATGAAAAGTAACTTTTGTTTAAAAAAAAAAGAGAGAGAGAGAAATCTGGATGCCAGAAGCTTAGATTTGACAGAAGCAAGTAGGTAGAGAGAGGTCTCCTCACTCAGTGAATAGAACTTCGATTTGGATCCCGAGTGAGTACAGAGAAAGAAAGGATACAATTGTGACAAGAAAGAATCTATTGTGGACTGTCTTTACAACATTATTGGGCCTTCTATAAGTTACATTATGACAGTTATCAACACTTAGTAGCTCTCATAAAGCAGATCCTGTGCTAAGTGTGTTTGTTCCCCATCCCATCTCACTTGCTCTTCATGATGCTGCTATTATGTCATCTTTTTTTGTACTTGGTCTGTGGCTTGGTGGTAGAATGTTTGCCTATGGCTAGGCTATTTTCAGATTAGGAAATGGAGGCTTAAGAGCATGAGTGACTTACTCAAAGTCGTTCAGCTAGTAAGAGGCAATAGGGTGGGAGGAGGGCATGAGCACAGAGATTTAACCACAGCCATCAGCTCTTACCTTAAGGACGTACTCACTGTACTGTATTTCAGTAAGTCTCTTCAAAGAAATGATCTGATCTGGTCACTAAGGTGCTAAGATAAAAGACAAAAAGAAGAAACAAAAAAACAAATAATGGCTGCAAAAATAAAACAAATACCAAGCAACGAGAGAGAGACAGAGAGAGAGACAGAGAGAGAAAATACTGAGCTTGGAGTCAGTAAACCACTCGTTTAGTTCTGGCTGTGTTATTCAAAAGCAGGACAATGATTCTCTGGACTCCAATATTTATGAAAAGTGCAAGGGGACATTGAATGGGACTTTCTTCCTATTACCCAGAATGATTGACAGGCCACAAACTAGAAGATTAAGGGAGATCAAGAAATCCATAGTTAAAAGACAGAATTAAATAATTTGGCCCAAGATATGCATGCCAAAGATTGCTAAATGACAAGGAAATACTCCCCCCCCCCCCGTCACCTGTAGAATGTCCCATTTACATCTTAGAAGTCACCATTACCACATAGTCCTTAATCATTCTACAAAAAGAAGCCATATCTCTCTACCTGTGAGCCACCTACCTCTATAGGAGCATGCTCTGCCTGTTCATGAAATATTATAGAAGTTCAGGGAATTATTTTGTCTAGAGGCAGCCCTTAGTCAACAATGGAAAGTAATCGATAGGAAAAGAAGCCAGCTTCCTTGTCTTCGGAAAACATGTCCATGAATTTTCATCTGCTTGTTTTTTCCCTCAGTTTGAAATTCATATTCTATTTTTGGGAAAACTCTTTCAATTACTCAAATAGCATTGGCTAACCTATAATAACAAGTAAAACCTGAATCTCGGGTTTGGTAACTTTTAAAGGAAAAAAAAAAACCCTCCCATTTCTTATCATAATGGAACTTTCTCACTGGTGTGAATTAAGTGTCTTTTCTGGGTAACCATCATCCACAGTGACGCAAACATTCAATATTCTTTTTGTCAGTCATGGGGCTTGAACTTATGGCTGTCCCTGAACTCTTTGGCTCATGGCTAGTGACCTGCTACTTTGAGCCACAGTTCCTCTTCAGGTCTCTGGTGGTTAACTGAAGCTAAGAGTCTCATGGGGACTTTTCAGACCAGGCCAATTTCAAATCATAACCTTCAGAGCTCAGCCTCCTGAGTGGCTAGGATTACAGGTGGGAGCCACCTCTTCTCAACTAAGCATTCAGTCTTAAGGTTCCATAATGTCAACATACAGCTTCCAGATGATAGGTGCATGGCTTTTACCTTTGTCTGGAAGCTTGTCACTTCCATTCAAAAGCCATTGACCAAAGCTTACCACACCCACACATTGCGATCTAGTGCAAAGGAGGCTGGGAACTGTCCAGGAGCAAGTCCTAATTTGTGAATACCAGTTGCCTTGGTCACTACTCCTTTTAGGCACAACTCTGCATATTTCCTATGCAAAGACTTTCACAGCATCCCTTGGCATTTCCAAGAAGAACAAATTGCTTGCCCTCTTCCTTTATGTTTCTACAGTGCTTTGACATATACCTTTAATTTAGACTTCTCTGGTTGACTTAGAATTTTATTCTCATTGTTTTGTGAACCCTATATAGGAATAAAAAAGATTATTTCTTTTTCTAGCTGTAACATTGCCAGGAGAGCAGGTAGGATTCAACAAATACATAGTGGATTAATGAATGAATGATTTCTCAGAAATACCCTTGACCTTGTATCTTACTTAATCACTTGTGTGGTGCATGCTATGGACATCTCTGAAGCATCCTCAACTCTTTGATGTGGAAATACTCTTTGACTACATTTCTCCTTCTGGCAATGGCAAGGAACCAAAGTCAGGGAAATAGCAGATAACAGTAAAACCCAGGATCAGGAGGCTCGAATTAGTACAGCAGGATTCAGATGCCAGACATAGGTCAGGAATGAAAACTGAACCTGCAGGCATTAGCACGCTCTCCAGGCTGGCTACACCCTCTGTCTCTCCCCCCACAACCCCCCCCTTCACCATCATGCCCACTATGTGCCCAGATCAAAGCCCCTGGGGTGGCTGGCACTATCAAACCCAGCATCCAAAACTTCATGAGAAGAGCTGAGCTGAGCTGATCCCCAACTGGCAAGAATAAATGAAGGAAAAGGAGATTTCTTAGCTGAGAAGCCTCTGAGAAAAGGGAAAATTCTAAGCTTCCTAAAATTCAACACTCTTGCCATGTGGTGTGACTTTTTCCATTCATACCAGCAATTGTGGAAATTTCATCTTTTGAAGATAATATTAGGAAATTAACAACAAATTTATAAATAAGCTCTAACTCAGAGCAGAGTCCTTGTCCATGTTCTTCAAACCTTGGGGAATGCAAGGCTCCCACCAGCACCCTCACTTCTTAGTCCCTGCCAATGAGGGCTTTGCTACCCTTCTGGGACCTTATTGGTGCCAACATCACCACCTTTCTGATAACAGGTCTAATATTCTCCAGAAGTCTTAAATTGTGCCAAAAAATCAAAACAGATTGTGCCAAAACAAGAACCAAGAGTAGGACTGTGAGGGTGTGAATGCAAGAAAATGCAAGCACGATGGTGCATTAGAAAATGACTGAAGCAAGGACACCCTGTGGATGTGCGAAGCTTCTGACTACTTGAGTGATTTTAGTCATCCAGAGTTACTAGATCAGCACCATTCTAGCAACCTAGCCTAACCTGATCTGGTAAAAGACATACTTCAGTCTTCTGTCTGAGCAATCTTCTTGTCAGAATTTCTTCTGGGCCCCAGATAATCCCATAAACACAACTCCTAGAGCTTCTCAGGACATCTGATCAACCTTATGCCAAAGTTAAATGCCCAGAAACAGCCCCAAGGGGAGATATGGGGCTTATGTTCTACTTCAGACCATAGCAGCCAGCCCAGATAGCATAATCCTCAATACTGAATGATTTGTATGGCCCAGTGTAAAATGAAAGGGTAAAAAGCTGGGACTTATTTTTAAATGGTTTGGATTTCTAAGGCATAGTAGGAGAAGGGCCTCTCAATTCAGGGATCTGTGTGACTGACTTCTCAGGTTGCAGCCCATAAAACTAGCCCTGGCTAACCTCAGCTTGTTCTAGACACTGTAGTGGAGATTTACAAAGTTTCAAGGAAGGTATTCCTTCCTTGAAGGTGCCTCTCAAACTGGAACAGAAGTCTTGTTTATCAAGATCCATGTAATATAGTGGGCCAAGATTACAGAGATAGGAACAAGACTCAAAATACTTTATCACTATGTATCTCCAGGCCCTCAGATATCAAGGAATTCATGAGAGAAAACAGTTAAGTGCTTTATGAGGCACTTACTCAGTAGAATATTACACAGCCACCAAAAGTAATGTTTATAAGAGACTTCTAATAATACATGGTAAAATTACTGCAATATAAACTGAAGTGACTCAAATATAATCACAATAATGTGAATATGCCTGCATCAAAAAATCTGGTTTAAAATAGAAGTATAATTTCAACAGTGTGTACTCCTGGGTGAAAATATTATAAATGACATTTATTATCTTTTTAATATTTTTCTACGCCTCAAATTTTCTTCAGTACACAGATGTGAATTTTATAAGCAAAACAAAATTTTAGGAATTTTATTGAAATATAACACTAAATTACAACTGTGTGCAACCTTCAAACTTCTGCTGACTTCTAGGAAAGGTATTTATTTTTTATTTTTGCAATAGTTGTATTTGAACTCGAGGCTTCACTTGCTAGGCAGGTGCTATATCACTGAGCCATACCTCTAGCCTTTTTTATGTTGGCTATTTTGATATAAGATTTCAC
Source organism: Perognathus longimembris pacificus (assembly GCF_023159225.1). NCBI lineage: Eukaryota > Metazoa > Chordata > Mammalia > Rodentia > Heteromyidae > Perognathus > Perognathus longimembris. Next base: position 40,144,625 of record NC_063170.1, on the reverse strand, counting down.
TTTTTGACTAGAAATGCTCCTGGACTGCAATCCATTTATTTTAGGATTCCTGTTTTTGTTGGAGTTACAAACACATGCCATCATGCCCTGCTTTTTCATTGAGGTAAAGTCTCATGGACTTTTCTGTCCGGGATGACCTGGCACTACAATCCTCCATTCTTAGCTTGAATAATAGGCATATGCCACCACACTGAGATATGGATTGAGAAGTGTCTTCTGTATTCCTGACCAAACCTCAAACCACTATCCTCAGTCTTCTAGTAACTAGGATTACAGTCATGAGCCTCCTGCACCTGACAAAAAGGTTTACTATTAAACTTGTTATAAGAAGTGGTCTCTATGCTATTTGGAGTGTCCTTTAATTTCTAAATCATAAAAAGGAAATATTATTTGACATAATACTGATTTTTACAACCCATTTTGACAAATCAATGTTAATCTCTAAAAGCAAACCCACTTTTAGAGGTCTTGTCAAACCAACTGACCTAATGTCAATCTATCCCTCTTCTGTTCTTTTTTTTTCTTTTCAAATTTTTATTATCAAACTGATGTACAGAAAGGTTACAGTTTCATACGTTAGGCACTGGATACATTTCTTGTACAGTTTGTTACCTTGTCCCTCATACCCCCCTCCCTCCTCCCCCTTCCCCCCCCCCCCACACATGTAATACTAGATACTCGGGAAGTTGCTACCAGAGGACCACAATTTGAAGCCAGCCTGAGCAGGGAAGTCTATAATAGACTTTTAACTCCTATTAACAAACAAAAATCAAGAAATAGAGCTGGGGCTGAAGTGGTAGAGTGCCAGCCTTGAGAAAAACAAGCTCAAGTCAAGCCCCAGCACAAAAATAAGTAAATAAGTAAATAAATAAATGAATGAATCAATGCCACTGAGATGGGGTAGTTGAGAACATAGAGGGCAAATGTTTAGATACAGGTTCAGTGGAGTAAAAATTACCTACTCCCTGGCATAGCAAAGCAATGACTTCCTTTGTTCATTTATATCTAACACCATTTCCTCATGAACTTCTTTACTGCATTACCACAGAATTATTGGAGAAGAGAAGAGAAAAGTTGATTTTGTCAGTTGGAGATTACTTAATTTCTACTAGCTTAAAACTATTTCCTTCAAATTTGTCCAATAGAAACCTAAGCAACGCTAAGCAGGATACAGTTACTGAAGCCTATAATCCTAGATACCTGAAGACAGGAACTGGGAAGCTTGAAGTTCAAGGCTAGCTCAAACACATCATAAGGCCCTACCTCAACCAATAAGCTGATGCAGTGATCCACCACCCAGGAGACCATAGGTAGAATGAACATGGTCTGAAGCCAACTCCAGGCAAAACCATGAGATCATATCTGAAAAATAAGCAAAAAAAAAAAAAAGGCTGAAAGTGTGGCTTCAGTGGTAAAACACCAAATATGAGGCTCTGAATTTGAACTCCAGTATCACTAAAAAAGGAAAACAAGTCCACAAAATTTCTGATCTCATACAATTGCATTAACTGAAATATGGTAGATTCAAGGGAGACCTCAAGTATTATAATTCATTACAAAGGTAAAACCAGCATTAAACAAAATAAAACACCAGGAAGCCAGCATTGAAAGGGGTGGAGTAAGACCAAGGAGAAAAGGGTAGATGAATGAAGAGGAGAAGAGAGGGGAAATGGAGTCAAAAATCCAATGTATATCCTACAAAATTAAGAAGAGTAGGGGAAGGGGTGAATAGGGGAGTAAGAGTTAGGGAAGGAGGGATGGGTGAGAATGCTGAAAGGGGTGACATTGATCAAGATATATCGAATTAATGAACTGTTTTGTTAAACTCCTTTGTACAAGTGCTTAAAAATAATAGTAAAGCATTTCTTATCTCTAGATACACAAAAGCTTAGGTGAGAGAATTAAGAGACCTTGAGCTTTTCTTGAAAGCTACCCAAAGTATTGAATTCTTTAGGTACTACAAACCTGATCCTTACACAGGAGATATGAATAATGCAGGAGGCACTGTTGTCTCTTAAAAACTATGAAGTGCCTTTTCTGCCCTTTATTTTGCTGCATTGTCCTGTTAGATAAGAAGTGTAAGAAAATCCTTAATGAAAGAGTTGTTTTATGCAGGGACACTAAGGACTAGGTATCAATTAAGAAAACTCATGAGCTATATTTCTCTCAGGTGTCCACTGGAAATCTTTCATTTGGTTTTGTCATATGAACACATTGCCCATGGAAAGGATCACATTTTCCTCTGGCTTCCTGGAAGCTTAAGACAATACAGTTCACCTGTAAAGAGTATATAATTCGCACCTCTTATGTTGCTCACAAATCTTTTATTTAGCCCCAATGACTTTTCCTTCCCTTAACTTTTTTCTTATCCCTGTTTTCTTTGCTACTTAGTATTTTATCTTGTATACTTTATAAACCTCTTTTAAATAGTTTTTGAACAATAAAGTTCTTGAACATTCACAGCCACTCTGGGAAGTGGTATGGAGATTCCTCAGAAGGCTAATCATAGAACTCCCCTATGACTCAGCAGCCCCACTTTTGGGCATCTACCCAAAAGATTACAAGCAAGGCCATACTAAAGCCACCAGAACAATGTTCATCACAGTACAATTTGTCATTGATAAAATATGGAACCGACCCAGATGCCCCTCAGTAGATGAGTGGATCAGGAAAATGTGGCACACATACACAATGGAATTTTATGCCTCTATCAGAAAAAATGACATTGCCCCATTTGTAAGGAAATGGAAGGACTTGGAAAAAATTATACTAAGTGAAGTGAGTCAGACCCAAAAAACATGGACTCTATGGTCTCCCTCATAGGGAATAATTAGTACATGTATAGGCTAGTCACAGCAGAGGATCACAAGAGCCCAATAGCTATGCTCTTATGAACACATAAGATGATGTTAAGTGAAATGAACTCCATGTTATGGAAACGAGTGTTATATCACTGTTGTAATTATTTTCAACATGCCATGTGAAACTGTAGCTTCTGTTGATGATCCTCTTGTATCCCCTGCCTGTGGTTGCCCCCATGCTATCTATCACTGTATCTCATCTGAGTACCCTGGATACTGTATATACTGGTATTAGAACTAGGGAAGGGAAAGGGAATATCAAAATTGAGAGACAAAGGATAAAAAGACAAATGACTCCAAAAGCAATACTTACAAAAGCATTTGGTGTAAACCAACTGAACAACTCATGGGGGGAGAGGGAAGAGGAAGGGGGGAAGGGGGAAAATGAGGGAGGAGATAACAAATTGTGCAAGAAATGTACCCATTGCCTTACATATGAAACTGTAACCCCTCTGTACATCACTTTGACAATAAATAAGTAAATATTTCTTTAAAAGTTCTTTTTTTTTTTTTTTTGCCAGTCCTGGGCCTTGGACTCAGGGCCTGAGCACTGTCCCTGGCTTCTTCCCGCTCAAGGCTAGCACTCTGCCGCTTGAGCCACAGCACCGCTTCTGGCGGTTTTCTGTATATGTGGTGCTGGGGAATCGAACCTAGGGCCTCCTGTATCCGAGGCAGGCACTCTTGCCACTAGGCCATATCCCCAGCCCCTCTTTAAAAGTTCTTGAACATTCAGTATCTTGTAAATAATGCTACTGAAGATGGCTTTACAATGTGACCGGACTATATTCCTTTAGGAGTAAAAACTATGTATTACTATGTGGCATCTGTCATACAATAAGCAGTTTAGAATGTTGGCTCGCCTGAATGAATCCCAGGATGGCAAATGCTTTGAAAATGATTGAAAAATGTGCAAAGTGACTTATATTGTAGTACCCATCACACGTGACAGTTTGCTTTAAAATATTGTGATAATCTGTTAGCATAAGATAGCTCTATAAAAAATGGGATAGGATTTTAACATCAGATTGTTTCATGCTACTCACAAAGTCTTGTTCTGCAAAGTGACTGTCTGTAAACATGTTTAGCGTCCTTTATTCACTGTGAATGCAAACATGTAGCTGTGTGGGGCAGGTCCCATCGAATCTGCTATCAACTCGAAGATCGTTCCTGCACATCACAAGATCTGTAAGCAACATGTTTGAATATTTAAGACAAAACAAGCAAATGTTCCCTGTGGGGAAATGAGCACAGTTTACAAGATTACACTCAGGTACTGCTGAGTGACCAAGAGATCTCTTCAGCAAGTGCCAGTTCCCAGGCATACAGTCAGAACAGAGGACGCCTTAGATTTACATTAGTACTTACCATCTCTCAACATTTTACCAGGTAGCTAGTAATGCAAAAATGGTTGCTATTTTGTAAACATCCCCTATGTGCCAGCCAGCAGGGTAAGCATTTTACAAATATTAACAGAAAAATACGGAAATTGACACTCACTCCTTCTCCTAACAGTAAAGGAGAGTGGATCCCAGGACCTTCTTAATGTGCAGAGAAGGTGATGATGGGGATACATGTGAGGAAGAAGAGGAACAGAAAGACCCTGAGAGAAGGTGGAGAGAGGGACAAGCTCACACTGCCAGGGGAAGAGGCTTCTAGAAAGAAAGGTCTGTCTTTCTAATAAGAGTGCCTAGGAAAGATGTGACAGCTGCTGTGGGAAAATAGAAGCAACGTTTAAATGTGACATTTACAGAGTTTCATGGCACGATGTGCAGTGTAATCCCTTCCCTCAAATCTGTAGTAGAAATGTGTGAGGCCTCCCCACACAGAAACACAAGGGCGGTATGTGTGAGGAGGAGGAGTATTAGCACGTGCCTGGGTTACACACAATTCCTCTCATCATAAAATCCATGACTCCCGACCAAGTGTCAGCAAACTATGGGTCCAGGCTCAAAGCCAGCCAGCCTGATTTAACAAGCAAAATTGCACTGCAACAGAGTTATGTCTACTCCTTTTAGGTGTGGCCACGTCCCCTTTACTTGACGCTGGAAGAAGAGAGTGCTCGTGATCCACTCTGCGTGGCCCACAAAGCCTGGATCCGTTCTGTGGTCTTTCACAGGAAATTTTCCAACTTCAGCTCTAAATTCTTAAATAAGAAAAATAGGAGAAGTGAAGAGGAAAATATTTTACCCATCAGGCTCACAGTACAAGAGAAGCTCGGGAGTCAGCAAACCCAAATTCATGAAATAGTCACTGTTTCCTTGGCCAAGTTGTCCCATATCCACAATGGCATCAACAATACCCATTTTGCAGAGCTATTGGGATGCTCAAGTGTGAAAATAATTTATAAACATACTATGCATTCATAAATGTTTAAAGAACGTCAACCTGATAATGGTTCTAATTTTGTGATTTTTGTCAACAATAAGTACTAAAGATTTCTATCTCTCCCTGTTTCTCTCTGTGTGTCTCTGTTTCTGTTATCTGTCTCTCTATGCACATATATATGTAAATGCACATATATATGTAAATGCAGGCATATATAAATACAGGTGTGTAGCTATATACTTGAGGGTGTTTAAGACTATTATACAAATGGTGTAGTATTGATACGTACTTTAAGTCATCTCTAGATTATCTATAAAATCTAATACAATGTTAAGGACTAGGAAAAAAGTTGTTATAGTATATTGTTTTCAGAATAATGACAAAAGCAAAGTCTGAACATATTTAGATGCAAATGTTTCCAAATAGTTTTTATTCATGCTTGGTTGAATCCAAGGATATAGACTCATGGATACTTAGGGTCAACTAATTAATATCAATATCAACACAGATTATAAGCATCATTCAGGAATGGTTTTAGGACAAGCATATATCTCAGTATAGCCACCATCCATCATGGCGTGAGTCTCAGATGCTCAGTTTATTCTTTCAGTCCCTTGAAGACTAACTACCTTAAATTCCATGATGAAATACAATTTCGTTACATCAAAAAAGTCTTTAATATGCCTGTCTGGTGAACAAGTGGCCAAGCTATTGATCCATCTTTCTCCAAATGACATTTAAGGGCTTATTTATTAAAGCTTTCGCATACCCAAAACAAATAATTATACACTTCCACAGAGCCATCCATCTTCCCTGTTGTCCATTTGTTCCCCAAAGATGTAATAGTCTCCTTGCTAAGTTGCCATTGATGAAATCCATTTTAGTAACCTTCATCTAAGTACAGATTAAAATCATAAGTATTTCACTACTGTGCTTGAGGGCAAATAATTTTCATTTCACAACCAATATAGATCTATTTGCTAGCCATCTAGCAGCCATCTTTGCAATTAGACTTGCTATATTTTGTTTATCGGGCTTGGGGAAAAAAGAGTGAATGAACTGCATGTTATGAAGTTGTCTTGAACACTTAAGCCAATTTACTTTTAAATTCTATTCAGAGAATCCCTAACATACCTTTGATTAAAAGCATTGAAGTTAGAAATGTATAATAACTTTTTGATTCACCTATATTACAATTACAAGTACTGATTCACAACTTCTTCTCATCTTTCCTTCTATGATTTTTTTCAAGCAAAAAGAGAAAAGTATAATTTTCAGACCCTAAAGTCATCTCTTAATACAATAAATAGTAGTTCCCAAACATGGTTGCCCATCAGAATCATCTGAGATTCAGACTTCTAATTAATCCTCCTGAACCAACCAAATCAAAATTTTTAGGGGGCTAAAACCTGGTCTCATTTAGTTTCAATAAAGGCTGCAGAAGACTGAAGCAAGTTGGCTTTGATGGCAAGTAACTTTCAAACAACAGGAAATGATATACCCTCCTTCCAAAGCACTCAGCTTGTGTTGTTGATCAAAGTGTTAATAGTTCAAAGGAAAGAAAACACTCACAAATTAAATTTAAAATGAATACTTGAGATCTCTATAAATAAATTAGAGTTCATAAAAGCTAAAAATTAAATAAGAGACAATTCATGCTCTCAGGATGATTTGTTATGTAAAGATGCCAATCCCCCACAATACAATTGTAATTATTATTCTAGAATTTACATTTTAAAATGTTCATCAGTAGCTAAATTTACTGTTAAAATGAAGAAAAGTATGGAAGTGGGAGCTGGATTGACCAGTTAATAAATATATAATATTGCAATTTAAAGCATTACTTAAATGGCACCAAAACAAATAATCCAATGTAAAAGAGGAGAGAATTAAGAGTGGAATATAACTGTAGAACCCCAATCCATGGGAGAAAGAAATCTTGTACAGGAGACAGTGTTGGGAAGTTTTTTCACTGAATTGGATCCCTACCTCATACCACATGCAAAGTAAGTATCAACTGGATTAAAGTTTTAGATGTGAACAGAAGTACAGATATAAATAATGTCAGAATAATATCATTAGGATCAAACAGAGTGGGAAGGTCTTCTTGATTGTTTTTTGATTTTGTTGCCAGGCCTGGGCCTTGACTCAGGGCCTGAGCACTGTCCCTGGCTTCTTTTTTTGCTCAAGGCTTGCACTCCACCTCTTGAGCCACAGCACCACTTCTAGCTTTTTTCTATATATGTGGTGCTGAGGAATCGAACCCAGGGCTTCATGTATATGAGGTGAACACTTTACCGTATTCCCAGCTCTGGGGAGGACTTCTTGAAAGCAGAACTATTAGGGAAAAATCAACTAGTTTAATTTCATCAAAAGGGTATTCTTTCACTGAAGAAATTATAGAGCAAGTGAATAGAAACTTGACACTAAGAGGACATGGGTGCAACATCTAAAACCGTACTTGGAAATAATAAGGGGATTTACATGGAAAAGAAGAAAGAAAAGAAAAAGCTCCTACAGGAAGTGATGCTGTGGCTCAAAGTGGTAGAGCACTAGCTTTGTGTGAAAAAAGCTCAGGGACACCTCCCAGGCCCAGCGTTCAAGCCCCATGACCAACCCCCTAAAAAGAGAAAGTTTTACAAATCAACAGGAAATTTTCATGAACCTCAGTAGGAGAAAAACAGGGCAATTCATAGAAAACACATTATCTAATGATAAATATATAGAAGGACCTCACACTAATAATTGAGAAAGGTAAATTGTAACTATGAGCTCTGACATCATACTCTGAGATTGGCAAAAATTAGACAGCAAGATGCACGAATTCCTAGTGTCTGGGGCTTATTTAGAATAGTTGGCACTGATGGAAAATCATTTGTGTACATGACCAAATCAAATTTAGTCATATCCTATGACCCAACCCACCAGCTCCTCAGATTGCTTCAATGAAATTTCGACACAGGTCATTAAAAATATTAATGACAGCACTGCTTTTCCAGAGATAGGAAATTGACAATAATATAGTTGTCCAGTCCCAGATAATGCTTAAATTGAATGTGGAATAATATATAGCAGTTAGAATCAACAAGTAGCCAGACAATGGCAGCTCATTTCTATAATCCTAACTATTCAGAAGGCTGAGATCTGAGGATCATGGTTCGGTGCCAGCCCAGGCAGGGAAGTCTGTGAGACTCTTATCTCCAATTAACTACCAGAAAGCTGGAAGTGGTTCTGTGGCTCAAAGTGGTAGAGCATTAGCCTTTAGTGAAAATCTCAGGCACAGTGCCCAGGCTGAATTCGAGCCCCACTACAGACAAAAAAGGAAGGAAGGACCAACAGGTAGATGTATACAAAACCACATGGAAAATTATTAAAATCACAGTGCATAGCTGGGCATGCTGAAGCATGTTTGTAATCCTAGAAATGATGAGGCTGAACAAGGAAGCTCATCAGTTAGAGATCACTACACAGAGAAAACTCAGCTCAGATAGACTAGATAGATGATAGATCAATAGCTAGATAAGATAGATAGACAGATGACAGATAGTTGGATAGAGTTTAAATATTTTAAAAATTAAAACGGTAAATATAAAAGTACTTATGTACATGTAAATTTAAAATCCGTGTTCAAAAACAATTTAGAGCATATGCAGATAAAAAGATGTATTTCAACCATTTTTAAGTTGTTAACTATGGGTAGGTAAAGGAAATAGGAAGGGGAAATGGGGAAAAAAGGAAAGAATTGTTGAGTGTAGCTTTGTAGTACAGCAAGTGCTTAACATGTCTGAGGCCTTGGGTTTGATTCAAAACAGAGTAGGGGCAAAGTAAGGTAAGGTGAGAATAATGGGGAAAGGAATGTGAAAAACAAAAGTCTGGGCTTTAATAGTAACAACAGTAGGCTGTGAAAATTAAAATGTGATTCAGTGAATTTTCTGAGTTAGAGGGAAAAGTAGGGAGAACTAGATGGAGAAAGAAAGGCAGAGAAGCCCCTAAACACTTGGAAAGAAAGACAGTGTTAGCTTTAGCATAATGTAGTGTATGAGTCCACCCAGCCCTGTAAATTCTCCCAGCCTGGACCATTGAATTCACCAGGAAGACCCAGTGAATTGTCACACATTTCTTTCCCAGAGGTTTTAACATGGGACCTTACCTTTCATCCCTCTGTTTGTCTGTGAATAAATATATACATTATTCTTGTTCTTTTAATTCTGTAACCTCTTCAGAGCAGTTAAAAATTATGTTAAAAACTCATTAACTTTGACGAGATATTGATGATGCCAGCGGTTAATTACGAGCCAGCTGGTGTTATGGCAAGAATTAAAAAGTTAGACATTGGAAGTTTATTGAAAAAAAAAAAGGCCAGCCACACTGCATTTGCTAAGGGAATTGTTGGAAGATGTCATTGGATGATCTTACAACACAGGTCAGTGAGAGATCTATGGGCCAACAGATCAAACTATATCACCTTGCTTCACCACTCAACACTGGCAACTCCCAAGTTCTTCCTTGCTGAAAGAATAAAAAATAAGGGCTCTAAATTCCCATTCTTTATGGTGTTAACTGACTGCAAGCTAGGGTCAGAAAAACATTTCTCCCTAAGGAGTACTCTTCCACAATTTAGAGGCACTGCGGGGATCTGACATGCCTAAAAAGCAATGGTCATTGTCAAGCACCAAATAGTAAAATTTAGTATGCCTTTGACTGGCGTTCACAAGGGGGATGTGGATGTGCCCAGGGGTCCTCTCCCTCTCAGGAGCAAGGGTTTATTTTATTGTTGTTGTTTGTTGTTATCTAAACTTGTCACCTAGTGAAATATTTCCTTTCATTTACAAACCTTGTACATTTTTTTGAAAGCGTAGATTGTAACCTAATGTTTGGGGAAAATAAAGAAAAATAAGCTGAAAAATGCCTTTCTCATGAAATGTTTCAACATATAAATAAAAAGAATACATTGGGCAATACTAAGCAAAGACACAGGGCTTCATTGGACCTCAGGCCTGACTAGCACACCTGGCATAGGGGAGTTGAAGAAGTGACATAGTACTCCTGTCTGAAATGGCCATCCTATTTGTACCTGTCTCTTAGGCCTTGTCACAATTAAATGAAGTAATGCAAGGAGACCACTTGCATCACAGTTAGAAAAGCCTAAGGAAACACAAGAAACATTTGTTAATTCTTCCCAGGTAGTCAGTAAGTACAGTGTGAGCCCTGGAATCAAACTATACACATTCACTTCCCAGCTTTGCCACCTCTTGCCAATGATACTAGGCAAGTAAAGGAACTTCTCTTAGATGCAGTCAATAAAATAAGAGTAGTAATAGTGCTTGAAATGTTTTATTAGGATTAAATGAAATAATCCACATGAATCATTAGAACGTTTCACACAGTAATCCTACTCTAAATGATAGCTATTACTTCCTACCATTATTATTACTAATAGTACTACTACTGCATGAATAAATTCTGTATGGATACTAATGGCAATCAGCAGGAACCCAAAGAATTTATGGACCTTTGTAACACACATGGGTAGGAATATGAAATCACTTTCTCCAAAGCCCAAGAAGAGGTGAGATCTGAATGTGAACACTGAGCTCCTTTAGTTTCACCACCGTCTAAGCTCTGGGTAAGCAATGATGTATCTCTGGCCTCCTCAAACTCAAGCCCTACCTTGTAGGGTGACAAGCATCCTATGAGCTGTGCTGTATGGCCTCCCCACTAATTATATCACTGCAAAGTCTGTCCTTACATGTGGCTTGCACTTCCCTAAGCGAAAGATAACACTCCAGGCAGATTCCTAAAGATCATCTAAAGAAGGCTGGAGCATTTCTCATCTCTCTCCATCAGCAAATAATCATGATGGCTTACTCTGTTCTCTTTTTATGAGGAGCACAGTTATCAAAGTGATTTTCTTTCTTTTTTTCCCATGAGGCTCTTTATTTTATAGGCCAACTCTTTCATCTTCACACAGCTCTATTCTATCCAGAAAGGGATTCATCAGTTACTAATGTTCACCATAAAATAAAGGTGTTCTTTCCTCCTGCAAATCACAATGTTCAGCCCATGTCTTAGCTGTTCTTGACCAACTCCCTCATTTCAATGAAAGCAAACCTTTCGAAGTCATGGTCAGAACATTTGCTTTTTTCTCCACCTAGCCACCTCTCCCTATGTTGCTTCCTTTTCAGAAATTGAGAGGGAGACATGTTTGTGGGGAAAATACCATGAAAAATGGAGCTAAATGTGTTGTACATACTAATTAACTTGGAATAATGGGGGCAAATGCCTAGACAAAGCAATCTTTGTTTCTGTGGAGGTCATAGAAGCTATCTTATTCCCCGTTGATAGCCTTTACAATCCTTGAATAATTAAATACATTGAACCACACACAAACTGCATCTAGACTCAGAAATAGAAACAACTAGTTGGTTTGGATATCATCCTAAATTCTTCCCAAATTTATTCCAACTTATTTTCTCCATTTTATTTTTTATTATTTGTATGTATTGCTTTTGTAATCAGGGAAACATTTCTCTTAAAAAATTAATTTGTAAATTGAAAGATCCAATCAATGTTTCTTCTTCCCTTTATTTTCTGGATATATTGGGGAGAGATTGCTAATAACAGCCATGCCTGACTGTGTCATGGGCCGGATTTCGGAAGGCTTAGAATATAATCTTTCTGCCAAGCATCCGATATCACATTTTTCACTTACTGTTTGGGGAGGTCTCATGTATTTGCATTCCAACTCTTGACTCATTGTATGTGTGTAGGCACACTTCGTTCCAGACTGTCTGTCAGAAGAACACGTCTTTCTAAATGAAGGAAAGTGTTTCTAGTGAATGCCAAGATTATATGAGAAATCATAGTCTGGGGTTGCTATTTCTTTGTTACTGCTGGTTAATTGCTTTAAGGACAAAATCCAAGGGCAAGTGAACCTCTAAGAATGCCTTTTGTCATGCATACACTATTCATACTTTCAAATGATCGTGAAATGCCTTTTGCCAACTTTTGATCAAGGTGACAAATCTTGGCTCAGAAAAGAAATTTAGCTATGTGTCAGCCCCATCAATAAGCTCTAAGGAAAAGTAATTCATTTTTAATGGAAATTCTGTTTACAAAATAGTCTAGGTATATAACCAAACTCTAAGTGGAGATAACTCACTCTAGCAAATAAGCTGCATACCTAATAGAGTAAAATAAAAGTACAGCAGAACACATTGTACTTACAGAAATGAAGTACATGCAACATTTTATAGTTACTACAACAGTAATTTTACATCAGGCAGAAGCTTTCATGTTCAACTTTGATTTAGATTGAAGAAGCAAAGGGAAAAAATCAGTTGGGAAACATGGGAAAGAAATGGAGTCATAATATTAAGTAAAATTTTATGCTTGTTTCTCAAAAGTCATTAGACAAATACAAGATCCTTTAAGTCCCTAGAATTTATTTGATCTTTGCCACTTTTTTTAATCTCCACTGATCCAGCTCCTTAAGAAATGTTGACACCAACACTACCAGCACAACTATGTTCCTCGCAGCACAATTTGCCATCACTAAAATATGGAACCAACCCAGATGCCCCTCAGTAGATTAATGAATCAAGAAAATGTGGTACATACACACAATGCAATTCTATGCTTCCATCAAAAAGAATGGCATTCCCTCTTTGTAAGGAAATGGAAAGACTTGAAAAAAATCATATTAAGTAAAGTGAGCCAGACTCAAAAGAAACATAGACTCTATGGTTTCCCTCATTGGTAATAATTAGTACACATTTAGGATAGTCCTAGAAGATCACAATAGCTCAATAGCTAGTACATATGAACACATAAGATGATGCTAAGCCAAATGAACTCCAAGTTATGGAAATAAGTGGTTTATCATTGTTGTAATTTACAATGTACCATGTGAAATTATGCCTTCTTTTGTCTTTCCTCCCCATGGTTTTACCCCCTGATGTCACTGTAACTGATTTTAATACCCTGTGTATTGTATATATGTTTATCAGAACTAGAGAAGGGAAGGGGAACATCAAAGTGGAGAGACAAAGGGTAAAAGGCCAACCAATGCAACAGCAATACTTAGAAGACAAAATGCTGTAAACCAACAGTACAACTAGGAGGAGAGGAAACTGGGGGGAGGGAATTGGGGAAGGAAGAAGGTGGGAAAAAATGTGGAAAGAGGTAACAAATTTAATAAGAAATGTACTCATTGCCTTATGTATGAAACTGTAACCCCTCTGTACATCACTTTGACAATAAATAAATTTTTAAAAAGAAGAAGAAATTCAAGAGGAATGTATTATAGTAGAAAATTCTAATAAAGGTTGCAACATTTTAAAAAATGAAATGTTGACATTTCTCTTGCAGATGTTATTAAAATGTTTTCTGATTCCTTTCACTTTTATTCTTTAGTATGTTCTTTGCTCCATTCCTGTTGGCAAGTTAGTTAGCATGATCCCCAACTGGCAAGTGAAAACAATCAAGGTGGTAGGGAACTCTTCTGCCTGCCTACAATGACTGTACAGTATAGCATATCCACCATTCCAATAAGCCAGTTGCTGCAACCATTTGTCTAGATGTACTCAGTTTCTACCACAAACTCTGAAACAAAGGAAACAAAGAGTCCTTGAAGAACACAGAAACAGAAGTCAAAAGCTTATTAAACTGCTAAAATCTGCAAGGCTAGAAGAGCAAATAGACGCACACACAGGGTAACCATAGAAATATGATTTAAATATATAATTTTGTATTTTCAAATACCAAAAAAATTGAAAATATTCCAAGGAACTAAATAATCACAAAACAGAAAAAAATAAGAGAAAAAGGCCAAGATAGGAATTTAAACAAGGTAGGTACTGACATAAAACAAAACATGTTGCTGAAAACAACGCAGGTGTGGGTTTACTCCCCCTGGGTTCATTTATGCTTCCACTCCTAGATCTCAGCATGTGATCAAAATCAATTATTTGTGAGTCTAGGCCTAGCAGGGTAGCAAGTATGTAGGCAACTCATTGACATTAGACATCATAATCTTGATAATAGCCAACAATATTTTAGCACTTATTAGGCCTAAGATCTTTATTATGTCAACTCATTAAATATGCACATTATCTTATACAGTAGGTCTATTACCAACTCATTGTACAAATAAGTAAGCTGAGGTCCAGAATCAGACAGTGGGCTGTAAAATTGGAAGGGAAAACCATCTGTAGCAGTATAGCACTGATAACTGGTATGACTACACATAATGACACTCTGAAATAGAAGTAGACTAGAATAGCAATAGGTAGAAGGAGACTTTGTTAAAGAATGGCCACTAGTAAGTTGCAAAAGTAGCCTTGCCAGTTTATTCCTCATATCTCCACATTCTTTGCAATTGATTTTGCACTTCTTGGCAAGCAGTAAAGTCTGTTCATCCACCAGGTGAATCTAGGATGGCCTTGTGACTTGCTTTGGCCAATGGAATGTGATGAGAGTGGCAGGTGTTTTAGCTCTACTCTTAGGACTCAAGAGGCTTTGCTTCTGCTCATGTTCTTGGGACCCTGCCATTGCCATGTGGACAAGCCTGGGATAGCCTGCTGGATCATCAACACATAGAATACAATCGAGTCGGCTGATTAATCCCAGCTGAGGTCTAGAGATGTGAGAGAGTTTATCCAAGATCAGCAAAGCCTGCTTGCTGACTGACCCGCAACTGATGGCAGATGGATAAGGGAGTGCAGCTGAGATCAGAATGACCCAGCTGAGCCCAGCCTAAACTGCCAACCCAAAGAACCAGGAACTAAATAAGTACTGTCTTAAGCCACCGTTTTAAGGTGGTCTACTACACAGAAATAACTAAGTGATATATTTACCATATCAAAATCTGTTAGGGTCATATTTAACTTCATTTAAAGGCACTTGAATGATCTGAGAGGGAGAATGTACCACAGAATTGCCAAGAGCAAGATATTTTTAGAGGATCAATATGTCAAACTATGGAGGAACATGGCAGGACTGCCTATAGATATTATCCAAATAAACTCAAATAAGGGCCTTTACCAGTCCTTGTTACATGGTAGGCTGTTCCCTAATGATACCCAATATCCTTTCATGGGTTCCTGTATTCAGGATCTCCTTCTTTCAAAGCTGCAGTGTTGGATCTGCTGCTTCACTTGAAGGCCCAGTGTGAGGAAAGTGGACTTCGAAGCTTATCATGACCATGGAAATCACAATCTACAGCCTAACCTTGTGTTTAGTGTTTCATCACTTCTAGTGAGTTCTGTCCATTAGGAGCAAGTTACAAGGCACACCCCTGGCACAGCCAGGGAACTTATACAAAGGCTTAAGAATATCAGTATTTGGACAAAAACAGTAACTGTTATGGGGTTCGAGGGAGGGGATTCCCCGTCCCTCCAAGAGTCCACCACACAGAGACGGTCTCAAGCTAAAAGATGGATATATTGGGGAAGCAAAAAGCAAACTACCAGCCAGGGATGCAGCACAGACTCAGGAGCTGAAACTACGTCAGTGAAAAGCGGCCGACCGGCCAGGGACACAGGGCAGACATGGAGCTTCCACTGTGACCCCAGCAGTCCTCAAATTGGGTTTATAAAGGTACAAGCGTAGCACAGATGTAGGGACTTGACTCAGGGAGTAGAGCAAGCAACATTAACAAGCAAGCGTGGCACAGATGTAGGTGGTTGACGCAGGGGACAGAGCACACAACAAAGCAAGCCATTTACAGAAGCAGAATTTTTGGGTCAGGTTGACCTAATAACCAAGACAGAGTCAGCTCTATTTCCCCCAACATTTCCTACTATGTTTCCCTAATCAAGATGGAGTTAGCTGTACTCCCTACAACAGAACCACATTAGAAGTAGCCATCCATGTAACTAAATTCTAGTCAATCCACAAGATAAGAGCTTTGTACAGGGGTATATTTGTCAAATCCCAAGATGCCCCCCCTCAGGAACCTACTCAAAGAGATAGTTCTTAATACCAGTCATATACCATGATCTCATTTTTCCCAAAAGTTAACCAAAGGTAAAACTATAAATAAGTTTTAAAAGGCTTGGGAAAATTCTCAGATGCTGGTTCTATAATGGAATATTAAGGGAGTATAAGGGTTGTGTGCAGTGGATCCTTAATGTTTCCAGAGTAATGTCAAGAAAGACATCCTTAGCTCCCTACAAAACATCCCTCAGAGGCAGGCAAGATGGACCATTGGTCTAATCCGTTATGGCATTTCTTATATACTTATGCATAACACTATGTGGGAATGCAATAAAAATTTAAACAAGGTGCTAGAGTTCAACAAAATAAGAGGTTGCAGCTTTTGAAAAATGGCATTCCTGCATGGTCTGTAAGAAATTTCATGTGCCAGTGCTTTTGCTGATAGTTCTGTCCACAGAAGCTCATCTAAACCATGTTTTCAAACAATGTGCTTGTTCCTCACAAAATTAAAGAGAATAAAACAGGGTTTTGTAGGTATTGCTTTTAGAGAGAGGAGGAAAATATCTGACTGCATATGACAGGACTCTCTTTTATACCTACATTATGTTCAAGTGTTTAAAACAGCAAAGCCATCTATTTTGCCCTCAGGCAATGTCTAAGTAGATATTTTAGGCATACACTTGTGGCCTAGAGGGATTTGTTTCCCTTGAGTTTATAAAAAGAAGAAAGAAGATGGGCATATTGAAAGCTTATGCTTTACAATGTACATAGTAGGGCAAATAAATGATCATAGCTAATGCAGTAGCACTTAATTAGAAGATAAACATCCCTCCATGAAAAGAATGAATTTAAAAGTTTCCACATAAGCAAAGTCATACATTCTGACATTTCAAGAGCAGTAGTTTCTGTCAATCAACCAGAATTCTCTTTGAGCCTTAAACATATAAGTCACATTGAGAGGGTTATGCATTTCACAAGTGGATTTATATATAAATACTTTGCTGGCTCCAGTTCAACACAACAAAAGAAGTCAAACATTAATCTGTATTTGTATTTCTTTGCTGAAGTGTTTTGACATAAACTGCACACAATCCTAGCTGAAAAGCAGCAGGCTGTTTGGAAATGACTGCTCCTCACACTTGCATTCTTTGTGATATGATTTTTTTTTCTACTTGGAAAATTAGACAGCTCATGAGTGAAAAGTTTACTCAAGCCCAAGGGAAGAAATTTTAAAAGCAGCATAACATTTCTGAAAACTTCTAGCTTCCCATATAATTCACTTTCTACTTTTCATAGTTCCTACAATTATCAAGTCCCCACATTCCAATACCAAAATTTATGGTCAGCATTTGTATCCTCTGATGACAGCAAGTAATACATATTATATCTAGACGTCACTCAGAATAGCTTTTTTTTTAACCAAATCAGTTCTCCCAATGCAAAAGAAAAGACACTCTTAATTAACACTTTCAATTTTATGCTGTCTATGTCAGCATGAAGATAGGAAAAAAAAAACCTCTGGAAATGTTGTGCATTAGTCAGTCATTGCCATGAAAATGCTAAATAATAAATGACCCCCAAATGCATTGATTTGAGGACACAGTCGTTTATGCTCATACTCTCTTGCAGCAAGTTTGTGATACTTGGCTGAGCTAGGTTGGACTGCGAGCTCCAGGCTGCAGGTTAGATTCAGTTCTGCTTCTTCTCTCTCTTATCCTCTTTGGATCCACAGTTGCCAGAGGTATGTGATCTAGTCAGCTCCTCGTCTCTGGGGCTGGGACCCTGAGTTGGTTGTGAATGTGAACCATGTTGTCCTCCCCTGGATAATGCACAGTTTTTATATGATTTAAGTCATCTCAAGATTACCTAGAATATCCAACAAGCACAGTGTAAAAGCTATGTAAATAGTTGTCATAGTACTATAGAATATTGCATAGTGCGATGTAAAACATTGCTGTATCATACTGTTTAGGGAATAATGATAAGAAAACTTGTATATATAATTTTTTTAATGATAAGAAAACTTGTATATATAATTTTTGCTGAATATTTTCTATCCAGATTACTTAAATTCCTATATATGGGACCCTTGGATAGGAACAGCCAACTGTAGTAACATTCTTTTCACTAGAAAATGATGCTAAAGTCCAGGGCTAAGGAAATATACTTAGCTACAATTAAATCACTGCAATAAATTATTCTGTAGCTTGCTATAGCTGGGTGTTATTACCAGACTTAAATAGTCTGTGGAAGAGATCTGCTTTCTTCCAACCTATTAAAAGCTAAAAACTCAGAGAACAAATTTTGTCAATTATTTTTTGTACTTTATCCACTGGAAATACATAGTTCTATGGCTGTAACATGCCCATTATTGTGAATTGTATATCAATTCCAAATATATAAGCATAAAAGTAAATACATACAGATATAGATTAAGGTAAAACTATCTTAACATACATTAAGTTTAGAATTTTATCTAGGTTTAGAAATATAATTTTCCTATTATCTTTCTTTGCAAAATAATTTAGTCGAGAGTCAATAGGGATATAACCTATTAAGAACCTCACTAAGTTCTTTAAAAAACAGAATATTATTCCAGAGTAAATTTTAACCAAATTAACATGCAGATAATAAGTTACAAATGAATATTAAAATTCATATTGTAATTTAGTAAAAATAATATTAAAGTTGATATTTTAGTCGTTCCCCCTCCACCTCCCTGGCAAGGGAAGTTTGTGACACTTTTTGACAACCTTAAGTCAAAGTCATCTAAAACATGGTCACAATTCTGGTTTGGCCAAACTCCAGTGACCTAATTAACTAGAATCTTCTTTAGTCTAGGTTATACTAGGTACTACAGCAAGTAGATATGTGAAGTTGGCACACAATCTTGCATTCTCTGGAGCAACTTATTAAAAATGTCTACCACAATATCTGCTCTCTGATGGAGCATAAAGAGTTGCAACAAAAACACTAATTTCCAGTTACTCTGGAAACACTCTGACAGCTGCTTTGGCGTGCAATCAGGTGTTCCTTCCATAGGACTTTAGTATAGTGGTTTTGTGTCTTATAGGATATTCATACAAATAATTTCATTTGTGTACATTTTTCCTGTGTATTATAAGCTGACTACAAGCTTCCTTAGGTCAAGGTCTGTGTTCTTAGCATCCCTGAAAGCACTTACATTGTGCCTTATATTTAGAAAGTATTGGATAAATCTGTAAAATGAATGAAATCATTAAAATCAACCTTTTACAAATCCATTGGCTGAAAGGGTTATTTACTAGTCTCATGGGGAAGATGATGATTGTTCTTGACAGCAGCAGGTAAATTATGAAAAATGAGGTAAATCATCAGAATGAGAAACCAAACTACAAGTCAAATATACTTGGGTTCCAACCAAAATGACCAAGAAAAGCTGTATTGGCTTCATGAGGAATGAGTAGAGCTTGGTTTCATCTCTTGTCTTGAAAGAGAATCATTTTTATTTTCACAAACATTCATTGGGTAGACCATGAAAGATGGAGTGTTCTGTTGCCACAGTGGACTCAATACAATTATTCTAGTTGTAAATAATTTCAACCATGAAGGAGATATATATATAGATATAGATATATATATTACTTATAGTATGCATATTATTGTATATTACATATATGTTACATATATGTGCTAGAAAATAAAAGATACCATACAAGCTATCCAGAATACATGCCTATAGATTTACGTATGAAGTTGAATAGCTTGGTTAAGTAAAGCTATGTTCCAAAATCAAGTAATTTCTTCTCCACAAGTTAAAGTGTATAAGGATACTAGTTTCCAAATCCCTAGTGGAACAGAGACCATGATGTGAGTAGCAATAATCCACTTAAACCAGAAGTCAAAAAATAAAATTATTTTTAAAACAAACTTACACGACTAAAGATACCTATTACAACATATTGTTTTTGTGTTTTTGTTCAAATACACAGAGATGGACACTAAGCATAACTATACAAGATGGGTTATCATTCCATACCTTAACAGCAAGTGATTGCAACTTAATGTTAGACTCTTCTTCTCAGCTTAAACTTTTTGACCATTAATGAAAGTGAGCTCACTCATCAAGTGCTCAGGACGTCACCATCCATATCAAGTCATATAATTAATGTCTCCATCACCTCCACCCATGTTCAATAATACTTATTTGCCAACTACTGAAGCAATTTTTTGACCCGATGATTGCCTATCTATAATTTCCTGGAATTATATTATGGAACATTTTAAACATATATAAAATAGCTACCAATCATTAATATTGGATAAAGAGTTTCATTGATTTTTGCAGTCTCACTTGATAGAACCACCAAGTTGATCCTTAACCAGATAGGCTACTGCCACATATGTTTCCAAACCTGTTCTTCATTAGAATTCCAAATAGTGCTCTACATGCTCTCCAATTTCATTCTTTTTGTTGGTGGTGGTAGTCATGGGGCTTGAACTCGGAGCCTGGACATTGTTCCTGAGCTCTTTTGTTCAATGCAAGCGCTCCATCACTTTGAGCCACAATCCCACTTCTGGTTTTATGGTAGTTAATTAGAGATAAAAGTCTCATTGACTTTCTTGCCCAGGCTGGCTTCCAACCTCAATCTTCAGATCTCAGCCTCCTGAGTAGCTAGTATTATAGGTGTGAGCCACCAACTCCCTGCTCCTACTTCATTCCCATTACATCCACATCCATACTATTTGTCATTTATCCTGAGCACAACTCAATCTTGCTTAACCCCATGAGGAATCTGAGAAAATGAAAAAGGGCTTGTTTGTTCATTCACCCAAGTATTCATTACTGTGTATTAAGGACTACAATACAGGATGGGGATTCTACACAGAACTTGAACAGAATATCCAGACCATATAGAGAAAAATAGGCTGATGAAGGTAACAAAGGAGACAATTAATATAAGCTGTAGTAGATTCCATAATGTGAACATGCTGCTAGAGAATTGGATTCTATAAGATTAGTGAAAAGCTTGTCAGACTAAACTGTTTGGAGGTGATATCTAAGCAAAGGCTTGATGAATAATTAAAATTTACCCAGACAGAAACAGAAGGAGAAAGTATTCAAGGCAAAGAGTACAGCATTACAAAGACCCCCCCCCATATATGAGAGCTTAATACTTTTGAGAAAAAATGAATTTTAACATAGCCAGAGCATAGACTTAGCATGGGGAAGAACAGGATGAAGTGAGGATAAAGGAATAATGAGATTGAGTAGCTAATCCAGAGCTAGCTTTTCTTCTTTTTTTTTTTGCATTGGTTTGTCCTTTATTCTTTGTCTAACCCTTCTGAGGTTCCCTGTCCCTTCCCTAGTTCAGACAAACATATATACAATACCCAGTGTACCAGAATCATATACAGTAACAACAGGGGATAAGCCATAGGGAATTCACATAGTACATTAAAGATATCAACAACAATAAAATCCTCTTGTTTCCATATCTTGGAGTTCATTTTGCTAAGCCTCATCTTATATAATCATATGTATATAACTGTAGAGCTATTGTGGTCTTCGGCTAGGACTATCCTAGACATTTTTATGTTTATTTAGTAGTTGTGTGGTTTTAGGGACATGGTGTAAAGTCACTGATGAAAACATGTAGAAATACCATTTGAAAAGATGTTTGTTATTTTACAGACATAATCTCTGCTTTTTAGGTTTTCTTTTCCTGTTTCCCCCTAACATCCACATGTCAGGGAGACCATGCACCTTTGTTTTCTGTGTTCTAGGCTTGTCTCACTCAACATTATTTGTTCAAGATCTGTCCATTTCCTTGTGAATACCATTATTTTATCATGTCTAATCACTGTGTAGAATTCCACTGTGTACAGGTACCACATTTTTTGGATCCACTCATCTGCAGTGGGGCTTTTGGGTTGTTTCCATATCTTGGCTATTGTGAATTGTGCTGCGATAAACATGGATGTGCAGGTGTCTTTATGGTATCCTGGATCCTGTTGTTCAGGATAGATGCCTAAAAGTGGTAGGGCTGGGTCATAGGGATGTCTATGCTGTTTTTTGAGGAACCTCCATACTGTTCTCCAGAGTGGTTGTACTAGTTTACACTCCCACTAGCAGTGCAGAAAGGTTCCTCTTTGAGGGCTGGGAATGTGGCCTAGTGGCAAGAGAGCTTGCCTCATATACATCAAGCCCTGGGTTCAATTCCCCAGCACCACAGATATAGAAAATGGGCAGAAGTGGCGCTGTGGCTCAAGTGACAGAGTGCTAGCCTTGAGCAAGAAGAAACCAGGGACAGTGCTCAGGCCCTGAGTCCAAGGCCCAGGACTGGCAAAAATAAATAAATAAATAAATAAATAAATAAATAAATAAATAAATAAATAAATAAGGGGGGAAAAAAAAGAAGAGTTCTTTCTCCGCTTCCCCTCCAGCATTTGCTGTTGCCTTAGCTCCAAGTATAGACCATTCTGACTGGGGTGAGATGGTATCTCAGGGTTGTTTTTATTTGCATTTCTTTTACTGCCAGGGATGTTGAACATTTCCTCATATGTTTGTTTGCCATTTTTATTTCTTCTGTAAAGTCTCTCTTTAGCTCCCTTGTCCATTTAATAATTGGTTTGCTATGTTTGGGAGGGGTTAGTTTCTTGAGTTCTCTGTAGATGACGGATATTAGGCCTTTTTGTCTGTTGCTGTGCTGGTGAAGATCCTTTCCCTTATGGTTGGCTGTCTTTCTAGTTTAGTGGCTATGTCTTTAGCTCTGCCGAAACTTTATTTTGTAGTAGTCCCATTTGTCGAGTCTCTCCCCTATCTGTTGTGCCCCTGGGACTCTGTTCAGGAAGTTCCTGCCTTGCCTATAAGTTCTAGTGCCTCTTCTACTCTGTCCTTCAAGAGTTTCAGGGTTTCAGGGCTGATGTCAAGGTCTTTAATCCATCTTGAGTTGATCTTGGTGCATAGTGATAAGCTAGGGTCTACTCTGAGTTTTCTGCAGGTGGCTGCCCAGCTGGGCTAGCTTTTCTAATGCCTTTTAAGTAAAGTGATACTGGATTTTTTTTGAAGGTTCATAGTTTATTAGTGGGGCCATAGTTCCCACGGGAGAGGGAGCTACATGGCGTCTGCACCTTATCCAGGTGGCCACTTCGCTCTCTCTGGGAATAAAGGAGAAGTAGGTAGGTAGTGAGCAGGAGTGGCTCATTAGGTATGGGTGGATCTGGGGTCTAGTGGGAGGAGCTAAGGACCTGAGGCTAGGGAAATGCTAACATTCCCCATTTGTTGTTAATAACAGAGGAGGGGTACCAGGCTGGGAGTATGGGCTGAGGTTGTTTCTTCTGGAGCTACTTCCTGCTGTAGAGGGGCAAAGTAGTTAGGGGTCCCTGGTTCATCATTTGGCCTGGTACCGAAGTATTTGTTTGACAGTTTGGTTGGTAAAAGTCCTTATCATTTCCACAAGGATGGTTATCAGGGCCACTGGGTGTTATGGTCTCCTCTGGCTACCTCCTGCAGCTTGGGCACATCAAGGAGTCCCTGGGACTGGGGTCTTCAGGGTCCAGATCTGCGCTGGGCAGAGCAATGTAATAAAAAGATGGCCTTGAACTGCAAGTTCCCAGGTGGCGTACTGGGTGAGGGATGTCATCCTGTTAAAAGAGACTTTTGAAAAGGTCAGGCAAAAGGCTGACAGGTACACAGGACCAGTTAACCTGAACAACATGGGAGAACACACCCTGGGCACAAGCCAGAAAAGTCCCATTTGGAACATAAACCCAATTGTGGCCCATTACAAGGAAGGAGGAATAACTGGACTGGGGCAGGAAGGAAGTGTTTAGGGATAGTGGACTGGTTGGGAATAACCAGTCAGAGGCAATATACATATGTAAATATATATATATATATATATATATATATATGGCAAGTAACAAAGGCAAGAATGCAAGTTTCTGTCCAGATGGAATATGGACAGGTATGGACATTAGGTGGGTAAACAACTATTCCTCTTGATCTCCTGGCTCTGATTAATTTTGGAAGGGCAAGTTTAAATTGACTCCATTTAAGATGAGACATCATCTCCTCTTAATCCTCTCCATGGTACCTTGTTGTCAGGATTGACCTCGTCCTGAAGGTGTAGGTGCTCATTGCTTGGATAGCTTGTTCCAGTTGGCATTAATGGGATTTGAACTCAAGGCCTGGGCACTGTCCCTGAGCACTTCTGGCCAAGGCTAGTGCTCTATCACTTGAGCCACGGTGCTGCTTTCAGCATTTGGCTGGTTCTCTTGAGCCAGGCTTCCAGTCTGGCTCTTTTCTGGTTAGTTGGGAGATGGAGTTTTAGAGGGATTTTTTTTTTCTGCCCAGGCTGGCTTTGAAGTGCAATCCAAGGAGTCTTATCCATAAAAGCCTTTTGTATTTCCAATTAAAGCAACAGGAGAACAATAGGAGTAGAGCTTACCTGTAACTTGTTGAGAATTGACCAACAAATACTTGCCAGAGTTCTGCTGTAACACTTAAGAGAAAAGCAGACTGAATGAGATCTACGTGCCATCAAATCAAATCATATCATTTAACCTTACCGCCAGGTGGAAGAGAGCACAAATGAATAACAATCAAGAGGGCAAAGGGTCAGGACAATGTAAAAGTCTCAGCTTCAGTGGATCCAAAGTGGCTCTTTTATCTGGAATCAGCAGGCTTCATTAGTCATGTGTGATGGAGGCAGGCAGGAAAGATGGGTTGGATCTGGGTGAGGCTGTAGTGGCATCTCAGAGTCCCCTGGATAGATTATCACACCTCCTGCTGGGTTGCCTGCAAATTTCTACAGTCTGGTTAAAGACATTTGAAATCTCCCAGTATTCCCTGGTTGCTTACTCTGAGTACTCTGGCTTTTGTAAGCTGGTGCCCTACTGGTTTAAGCAGGGTGACCATTTTAAAAAGATTTTAGAAGGCTTGGGCCTTTAACCATCTTCCTAGTCACAAAATCCACACAGGCCAAAGGCCAACCAATTCTGCTCTCTGCAGCAGCCATAACAGTTTCTGAGACATGGAAGGGGAAGACATCAATGCTATCCCAATGCAACCCTGTGGCCACCAAACACAACTCTGATGCTTTTAACCTTGGAGTAAGTCTCAGTTGCAACTCTGTCATGATAGGCCTGCTATAAGCCCAACTCTAATCTTGGGGTGGTGGGGGCAGAGCCAGGGCAGGAGCACTCTGGGCCTGTCAAAATCTTCACAGGACTTTGAGATTCCCTGAACAGGTTTCCATGCAAGAGAGAAATAAGGAATCACTAGTAGTGAAACCAGGCAGTCCAGCTTCGCTGCCATTACACTATGCCACATGTCTGTGTTCTGTCCATGTCCTGTCTCCCATCTCCTGAACCTTCTCTGGTCGTAGCATCCCACTTCAGCTCCCCATTGGAGCTAAACTGGTTTCTCAAAATGTGGCTTCTTCATTTCCTTGCCAGTTAATCTGTGAAAATTTTTGTTTGCTGGAAAAGTTTTTGTTTTCTAACTGACCAAGTGGTTCTAAAATATGGGCAAAATAATATCATTTTGCCACTGGAATTCCAGAAAACTTACATGGCCAATTAAAAAGAAATTCTAAGTGTGCCCAAAGCTTGTGCACAGCTGTCTGTATGTCTGTCTGTCTGTTGGTAAAACATGTAAAACTGGCATCATGGTTTCAAAATCACTTGCTTTTGACTACTATTTTAACTTACTTTTAAGTCTTGTGTTAAACTGATCTTTGCAGACTGTGGGTGGAGTCACAATGAATAGCCTGGAGGCAATCCTGACTTTTATCACCAGACTCCAAGCCAAAAGAAAAAACCCCAGGTTTTAAACCCAAACTGATGTGTTTGGGTGCAAGCAAATGCATCTAAGAAAAACTCCAAAAGGTTCTAATATGCTGCACATGGTGTAAGTACAATGATGTAAAACCAGTGTGTTATCCTTTATGTCCATCTATGCTAAAAGTCAAGTGTACATCTGTTCCTGACAATTCTTTGGTATAGACTAAGTGGCTGCTAACCTAGATTTTCCTGACCCAGGATTAATATTTTGCTTTATAGGATGCAGGTGTGCTAGCTGCGTGGCCTGTGGCGGTCCGTGGCTACAGGAAGCTGCTCCACAGTCTGCTCCCAAACTGCCTGGTTTCACTACTAGTGATACTGGATTTTTATCTTGAAGGCAATGAAGATCACTTTTGCCACATGATAAATGATGCTCAGGTTTCTGCTTAGCTCACAGGATGGATGGTAGCACTGTTTGCAGACTGAAAAGCCTATGATGGGTCTAAACTCACTGGGATATATGTCTAGTAGCAATATTGGGTTTGTGATGAACAGGGCTAAATTGGATAAATACAGCTCACAGGATTCAACACGGAAGATCGTTAGTCATTCATTCTACTAATTTAATGTGTCAATCAACTTGGACCTTTGCCTTTTTACCATAGATCACCCACCCAATCAAGGAAAGAAAGGACCTACATTAGAACAGGAATTCCTGTCCAGGTTCTGCCACTTAGGAATAGTGTGATCCTGAAGAAATCCCTTTCTGTTTTTGAGTTAATTATCTGCAGAACAACAAGGTTAAAATTGTCCCCAAATTCTGATTGTTATGGCTCTAGTTAATCTATTCCCTGTTCATTAAAGTTTCCTCTTTTTTTTAAGAAAAAGTAACTAACTAAAAAGAGAAACAATGTCCCAATCAGGTAAACATTCTTTAATATCAGAAATAGTGGGGTTTTTTTTAATGTTTTAGTAATCCAGGTGCTAATGGCTCATGTCTGTAATCCTAGCTACTTGAGGGGCTAAGACTAGTAGATCAGAATTTTGAGTCCAGCCCCAAGAAGAAAAGTTCATAAGACCCTCTATCAACTCCTAGCTGGGTGCAGTGGAACACGCCTATCACCCCAAACTACACAAGAGGATAAGATTGAGATAATCACTGCTGTAAACTAGCCCCAGCTGAGAAATCTCTTGCCACAGAGGAAAGCTGTGTGCATGGTGTGTCTTTGTGTTCCCAGAAAGGAGGCAAAAAAAGAAAAAGTAGATGAATCACAGTTCAGGCATGCGCTTGAGTGGGAAGCAAGACCCCATTTCAAAAGCAACCAGAAATAAGCACAACTGGAAGTGTGTCACAAGTGATTGAGCACCAGCATAGCAAACTCCAGGCTTTGAGTTCAAACCACAGTACTACCCCTAAGGGGGAAAAAAACCTTCTAAGATAAACAAGAAGTTCTGGGTGGTTATGAAGGTTATTTTGGAGAGGTATTCCCAAGCTACCTTGAGCTTTATTTAGTTTTTTTTTTTGTTTTTTTTTTTTGTTTTTTTTTTTTGGCCAGTCCTGGGCCTTGGACTCAGGGCCTGAGCACTGTCCCTGGCTTCTTCTTGCTCAAGGCTAGCACTCTGCCACTTGAGCCACAGTGCCGCTTCTGGCCGTTTTCTGTATATGTGGTGCTGGGGAATCGAACCTAGGGCCTCGTGTATCCGAGGCAGGCACTCTTGCCACTAGGCTATATCCCCAGCCCCTTTATTTAGTTTTGTCTGCGGTCTAACACAGTTACTCCTATTCATCTTGAAAAGCCTGTAGAATACTATACCTGAAATTTAAATACCTACAACTTTCATAAGCAAGAAAACATCAATAAGCATTTGACTTTGAAATGATTTTATCCTGGATTTTCTAGCATTGTTTTGAATTACAAAGAGAAAAGAGAAGAGAAGAGGAGTAGTTTGTAACTTGTTTCATTATTCCTGCTGGAAGAGCTACAGTGCAGATCTCATTTCTTGATAGTAATTTCTTTTGTTATTATGAGTCCCTTATAGAAAATATATCTGAAATCGCTTCAGAGACTGCTTCTTTCCACTGTAACATGGCCAGCAGTCGTAACCCAAGCCACTGGGAATGAAATCCAAGAAAATTCACTTTCACACCTCATTTAAACACCAGACCTGCTTGATGGCTTCTAGATATTTCCACTGGCTCCTCTTACTGCCCCCTCACAATGGTAGCACAATTATTACCACATGATCATCACAGGTGCTACCATTTATTGAATCCTTGATTAATGCATATCATAACTCATTACACCTTCATCCTGTGTGCTATACTTTATTTTGATACCCACTGTACAGAAAAGAACATCAAGATTCAGAGAGTAACTTGCCAAAATACTCTTCACAGATAGAAAGAAGCAGAGCCTGAGCTTCAACTGGAATCCCTCCAATCCATCTGGGCCTCACCAATCAATCTATGAGGCTTCTACATCGGCACCCAAAGTTCTCAACAACTACTGTAGTTAAGGAGAATTCAGTACATAAATGGAGCCATAAATGAAGCTGGTTTCAGACCAGCTTGTCCTGGCTTTTCTGCATCCATTAGTCCCCACTGCATCTTCTGACCACCTACAGCTTCAAAAGGCTTTTCACCTTGTACAGACTCCCATATGGTTCAGGCAAAAGAGAACTTATTAGGAGAACCAAACCACCAGGCCCTGCTCAAGAGTAAGGAAGCAGAAAATAGCAAGTAGTGCCCAGAGAGCAATGGTGTAGCAGGTAGGTGTAACTTGTCATAGTTCAACTACTGGTGGAGAGAGATTATATAGGGAAAGGCAAGGAAGAGGTGTGGCCACAGAAGATGCAGAAGTAACCTCAGAGCCTAGGGTCCTCTTGCTGACTTAGTCAAGTAATTAGCAGTTAGCGGTGATTTCTAGTAAGGCTACAGGCTATCCTTCATGAGTAGTTGGGTGTCAGAGGAAGAGGGCTGTTCTCCCAGGCAGACCTAACATTTTTCACTGCCTGGTCCCCAAAGAAGTTCCATATTTGGAATCTTTATTATTATCATAATTTCAGAACTAGTCTCCTTGTTTCTGGGTTCTTCTTTGTGTAATCTCTCATGTTGACCTCCTATATTCTGGTCTTGTGCATGGTAAGCAAGCACTATGCAACTGAATCACATCCCCAGTCTTTTTGTTTAGATTTATTTGCCTAAGTGAACTTTGAACTCTCGATCAGCCTGCCTCTGTCTCCTGAGTGGCTGAGATTACAAGCATGCAACTGTATGTGTGGCTACATAGATCATTTTACAATACTATTCTACTTTCATATTTTGACTTTTGCTTTCCACTGGGCTCCAATGCCTTATCTTATAACTGAGTCCTTCCACCAGCTTATCTCACTCTGCAGATCCCAAAACACCTCTCTTCTTCCATCTACAAGTGTTTCTAGAGCATCTACCATGTGTTAACCAGGGTGCATTCCTCAATAAAAGACATCTGGTCCTTTAGACAAGTTTGTTATGTTTGTTATGGAGAGGTCCATACCAACTGCTCATTCCCACATTCCTTCTAACAGAATGGCCTCTTCTTCTGCTCACTCAGACCTCCTTGTCATTTCTAGTCCAGCTCAAGGGTCACTTTTCAACTAAGTCTTCATTATATAAGTTTATATTATTGTCCTTGAAAAAGTTTAATATTAGAAGCTGAGCATGTTGGCTCAAATCTATAGCCTCTGCTACTTTGGAGGGAGAGATATCATGGCTTGATGCTACCCTGGACAAAAACGTTAGTGAGATCTCCATCTTCACCAATAAGTTAGGCATGGTAGCATACTCCTGTTATTATAATTGCATTGTAAATGTAGGTAATAGGATCATAGTCAAAGGCCAGTTAGGGCAAAACAGCATGACTATGTCCAAACATAACTAAAAGAAAAACAGCTGGGCTCGTGGCTCAGTGCCAGAGTGCCTACCTAGCAAGTATGAGGCTCTGAGTCAAACTCCAGAACCACCAAAATAAATTCACATTAGTTCTCATTATTTCAAGTTTGATAGCTTTCTATTCAAGCATGTTGCTCTATAATACAACCTATTGTTGTATGTCTGTGTGTATCCCAGGCACATTTGTGATAAGGCTATACATCTGTTCATAGCACCCAAGTTTATGCTTCTCATATTCTTTAGTCAGTGATGGTAACAGCAGTCCCAATTTATTGGAGCACTCTGAGAAGTCTCCTTCACACTAACTCATACTCAGCTTATTCCATCCCATAGCTTTATGGCAAGGTTATCCTTATCTTCCCCCTTAATCAAATAGGAAACAAAGGATGCAAGAGGACAAGCACCTGCTGCAGATCAAGACGTAGTGAAAGGCAGACCTGCTTGGAACCCGTGGTATATATTTACCAAGTTGTAGACTGAACTCTAAGCCAAGATGCCTGAGCACAATTTTGGCCATTGATTTATAAGTCCTAGCCCCATCAACTATACCACCCCAGAGATTGTCATTTGGAGGACTTTATAGAGAGACATCACAGCCATTACTGAAGAGTTAAAGTAAACCCCATTTTCAGGCAGCCCCTATTTTGTTGATTGTTTAAACAATGAGCAAACCCAGGCCACCAATTATCCTGGCTAGCAGAACAAGCTT
This sequence comes from Perognathus longimembris pacificus, assembly GCF_023159225.1. NCBI lineage: Eukaryota > Metazoa > Chordata > Mammalia > Rodentia > Heteromyidae > Perognathus > Perognathus longimembris. The sequence continues at coordinate 40,114,093 of NC_063170.1, read as the reverse complement.
ATTAGGGCCCAGCTAGTCAGGAAACTCTCTGCTTAACTCTAACCGCCTGGGAATGCTTAACTCTAACTGCCCCAGAATGCCTCAAGCCCTGAGCCAATCAGATTTGTACCCGTATCCTAATCTTGCTTGAACACCTGATTGCTGTAACTTTGGTTTTTTGCCTTTATAAGCTCTGTGAAATCTCAGCTCGGGGTTTCCTCGTAACCTCCGCTGTGTTGGTGGGTAGGACAAGGCTCGAGCCGTGGCCTGCCTGAATAAAGCCTTGCTTTTGCATTTGGGAACGTCTGGCTCTCGGTGGTCTTCTTGGTGGTCTTCTCGCGACTTGGGCATAACAGTTGGGGGCTCATCTGGGATGGCCCCAGAGACCCCCGAGACCCCAGACTCCGAAGGTAAGAAAACAGCGCTGTTGATTTGTCTTGTCCTGTCATTTGTCGGTTTGTTTTGCTTCCTCCTTGAGGACAGCCATTCCGACTCATATTTCTTGAAGGGGTTGTCGAAGCAGACGTGCTTGTACGGCAATCGTGGAGGGACTGGCGGAGGCCCCAGACTCTCCACCCTTGCAGGGGGACCCCTGGAACCCCGCCTTGAACTTGGGTCCACTCGTTCTGCACTCTTGCAGGAGGTTGTGGGCCAACTTGGGAGATCTCCAACTCATAGCTTTTCTTGTTCTCAGGCCTGTGTGTTTTCCTCCTTTTGTATAATTATTTTGTTTTTATAGCATTTTGGACTAAACATCTGATCAGAGCTATGGGTAACGTTCTATCTTTGGGATCTCCATCTAGCCCCCTAGAATTGACCCTAGCTCACTGGAGGGAGGTTAAGGAGATAGCTCAGAACCAAGGTGTGGCCCTTAAGAAGAAAAAATGGATCACCCTGTGCAAGTCAGAATGGCCCACTCTTTTTTTTTTTTTTTTTTTTTTTGCCAGTCCTGGGCCTTGGACTCAGGGCCTGAGCACTGTCCCTGGCTTCTTTCCGCTCAAGGCTAGCACTCTGCCACTTGAGCCACAGCGCCGCTTCTGGCCATTTTCTGTATATGTGGTGCTGGGGAATCGAACCTAGGGCCTCGTGTATCCGAGGCAGGCACTCTTGCCACTAGGCTATATCCCCAGCCCAGAATGGCCCACTCTTGAGGGAGCTAATTCGCCACCCGAGGGGAGCTTTGACATAGGTAAGATCAGGACTTTACAATGCCTAATCGACACCCCTTGTTTGGGCCATCCAGACCAGGTTCCTTATATAGACACATGGAGGGAACTCGTTGACAAGGACGCTCCAGCTTGGGTTTGGCCTTTCTTACCAACTCCCTCCTCCACTCCTTCCCCTACTGTCTGATGGCCTACCCCAAAATTCATTCAAAAGACACATGATGACAAGAGAGAAACCAAGAAGGCAGAGAAGAAATTGTACCCACCTGTCCTCCAGGGAGAAAGCACGGAGGAGGAAATGTTTCCCCCTCCATACTCCCCACCCCAGTTAACTCTACAAGAGAAGGACTCTGAGGAAAATGTTTTAGCTGTGCCCACCACTCTGGAGCGTCCTGCCCAGTCAACTCACCAGTGCCAGCAGCCCAGGACAGGGACGCATCAGCCCCGAGTCCTGACCTGCAGCCACCACCGACAGGGGCTGGGAGTGACCCCACCGTGCAGTGCTGTTGTCTCTGTGTTGTTTGTGAGTCTGACAGTCTCTTTTGTGTCAAACCTGCATAACCTGTTTTGTTATCTTGTCTCGTGTTTGTTGGTGCCATCAGTTTATAAATTAGTAGATTGTTTATGGCATAAAGATGTACAGGCGACAGCTCACAATCAGAGTGTGAGTGTCTGCAAAAAGAACTCTGGGGGACCCCCACCCAGCCTTCTTCAGCAGAAAATTACTTGGTGTGCTAAAATGTTTTGCTAAAACTATCAAGACCTGGAAAATGAGGCTGGAGAATGCTAAAATCATTTGTTAAAAGTTTTGTCTTAAAATTTGCATGTTGCAGGAGTAATATTGGCAAAAATATCTCTTGCCACTGGAAAATGTACGGCCGATGTTTATATTGTGCGCTTTAAGATCTTTTGAATATGTATGTGTGTGTGCATGTGTGAGTGTGAGCATGTTCAAGACTGTTAACATGATGTAAAATTGAGTGAGTTTAAGTTTAAATTCAAATGGTCATCAAGTTTGGGCGTTACCAAATGCTTTAAAGGATTATTGCATTGTTTTAAAGAGGAACTATAGTTAAAAAAATGTTTAATTTAAAAAAATCAGAGCTAAGTGTCAGAAATTTGGATGTAAAGGTTTATCACTGTTAAAAAAAAAAACTGCTTGGGTTTCTCAGTTAAAGACCAATAGGAAAGGACAGGAAAAACCTGGGATGGGCCTGTGTGCCTATCCACAGGAGTGAGGGGTGATCTAGCAAAGGTGCAGCTTAACCAACCCACGTGGTGGCACAGGCCCTGGAGGGAATCCACGTGGTGGGACAGCCATAAGGGGGCATCCATTCATGGTGGAAGAGGACAAGTGGGCACCAAGACAGTTCATCAAGCTCTGAGGAGTAGGATGGAGAGAGGCCGTTTGGTAGGATGGGCCAGTGGAGGCCTTTCTTTTGTCTCTTTTGTTTTCAGGTGAACTTTGGAAACCTGGTAGTAAAAATGAATGATTTGACTGGAATTTCTAAAACTGCCCCTTGAGAGGTACTAAGAATTGGAAAAGTTTTTTAAATGGTTAAAAAGTTTATTTATCTGATGTGATTTGATTCCTGTGCTAGTTTTGTAATTTGGATTTTAAAGGGTATATATTAAACTAATGGGGAAAGAAGTAAACTCTCATTAACTCTCTGTATGTAGGAAGAAATGGCAAAATGGGCTCACGTTACTCACTAATTTATTGGAAAGCTAAATAGATAAGTATTTCTAATTTTGTAATTGTAATTCTTGCATTAAGGAAAAATTGTCATTTGAGTTCAAAGGTCTTCATGCCATATGGTAACTAGGACTGAAGAAAAAAAAAAGGCTCTTTTAAAACAAGCAGCCCAGTGGCAAAGGGCAGTACCTGGTTTCAGAATGCCTGTAAGCTTCAGAGTTTTTTCCAATGCAGATAAAAGCTAAAGTGTTAGTGTTAAAGCAGAGGTTAGTAAAAAGGCTTTGAAAATCAAGAATGCATTTCTAGATAAGAAATTTGAAAGTAAAATTGCCCTAAATGATTGTTAAGAAGGAAAATTATGGCTACCAAAATGAATGTTTAATTGCCATTCCAGTTTGTTTGTAGGTTCTTGGTAACAATTTCCAGCAGGCCCACAGAGAAGGATAGGTGACACCTACAAGTTTGTCAAGATCTAACATTGGCCCTTAATAAGTTCCAGGTAAGAGCATGCTTAAAAACTACTTCTGTGTGGACCACCTTGTTGCTTTTAATTGGAGTAAAGTGGCCTCTTGTAAGACTCATTGATCTGAAATCTGCAGTTCAAAGCCAGCCCAAGCAGAGAAAGGTCCCTGTGAGAGTCTTCATCTCTAGTTGGCCAGCAGAAGTGCTGGGAACAGAGTCGTGAGTCTCTTTGAGGCTCAAAGTGGTAGGGTGCTAGTCTTGAGCTGGAGAGCTGAAGGACAGCACTCAGGCCCTGAGTCCAAGTCCAGTGAAAAGTCACTCCTGGGACAAAAGTGATGGAGCATCCAGAGGCAATAAGCCACTGCTTGGATGGCAGAGATGGTGTCAGATCCTAGAGTCACTCCTGTTTGGCCTTTCAAAAGTTAATCAAAGCCGGGAAGTCCTAGAAGAATAGTTCGTAAGCATGCCTTTCTAATGCCCATGTCTGTCTGCAGCTGATTTCTGCTGGAAAGTGCTGTGGATCTGCTAAAACTAAAATTTTGGGGGGACATTCTTGAGTTGACTGGAGTTAACTAGCTTTATTAAGAAAATTGGATATTGTAAGAAATTTTCAAGAAGACTGGCCTGCTGCTAAATTCAAAGCATGTATGAGGCTGGAGAGTCACTTCCAGGCAATGCCTGGGGTGGAAGGTGTGTCCAAGAGTATTAAAATGTGTCCAGATGGATTAGGGTGTGACCTCAGAGAAGAGAGGGAGGTAACTGCCCTCAGGTGTGCCAGGTACCAAGGTAACTGGACAGAGATTTAAACTGCTGGGGGCATCTTCATGGAGCCCTCCTGGGGGTGGATCTTACAGATGCCACTGGCCAACCTTAGGCACTTAGAGGCACTGGAAACTGGAGAAATCCACTCTAAAATAGTAACTTATGATAGTTGGCTCTGGTCTGGCTTCTTAGGAGCAGCAGTCCCATCAGACTGATCCTTGCCCCATCTTTGTTTTCCCCAACAGCCTGTGGGTGGAGTCACAGTAAATTGCCTTGATGTAGTTGAGATAAACCGGATTCTACAAACCAGAGGAAAAGAAAATGTAGACAGTTTAAAACTCGAGCAGCAAAGAAGCCCCAGGAAATGTAAAGAGGAAAGTTAGTATAGAAAGCCTTGGAGAAAGGGATAGAGAAAACAAAATGGTTTCCTCTAGATAAGAAAGGGATTTAAAAAGTCAATTGTCATAGAATGTTCCAGTAAGTCGCTGATGGTCTGAGTAAGTACAAGAGGGCATGAAAGGGGATAAGAAAAGACTTTAGAAAGAGAATTGGGGAAGACAAGTGATTCCCTTTAGATTAGAAAAGGAAGACAATCCCTAGAAAGTTTGAGTATGTAACAAATGGTATCAGTATGTCTTAAAATTAGAGCATATGAGTAAAGTTGGTATGTAATCAAATTGGCTATAATGTAAATAGGGTCAGAATTGGGGCTTCGGTGTAAATCTATGTTTATCTATACCTGCATCTGCGGGGCTAAGGGACTTGTGTGATGTCATCAAAATGTTATTCCTAACTTGCAATCGCATTTGTTTTGAGCTTTTATCACCCCCTCAGAGCCCTATAGCAAGTCCACCAAGAGATCTGGCTCAAGCTAAAGGCCCTTTATGAGAATGGACCTCCTCCTGAGCCACACCCGCTACCAACTGAGTAAAGCGACACCAGCAACTTATGGTTTTGCGGGCACAATACCAACCTGTCCCTGCCGATTCTCAGTCAGAATCAAACTAATAAGCAATGAGAACCATGATTGGTTCTCGAGTTACCTATCAGATGGGGGGAATGAAGAGTTAAAGTAAACCCCATTTTCAGGCAGCCCCTATTTTGTTGATTGTTTAAACAATGAGCAAACCCAGGCCACCAATTATCCTGGCTAGCAGAACAAGCTTATTAGGGCCCAGCTAGTCAGGAAACTCCCTGCTTAACTCTAACCGCCTGGGAATGCTTAACTCTAACTGCCCCAGAATGCCTCAAGCCCTGAGCCAATCAGATTTGTACCCGTATCCTAATCTTGCTTGAACACCTGATTGCTGTAACTTTGGTTTTTTGCCTTTATAAGCTCTGTGAAATCTCAGCTCGGGGTTTCCTCGTAACCTCCGCTGTGTTGGTGGGTAGGACAAGGCTCGAGCCGTGGCCTGCCTGAATAAAGCCTTGCTTTTGCATTTGGGAACGTCTGGCTCTCGGTGGTCTTCTTGGTGGTCTTCTCGCGACTTGGGCATAACAATTACATCCAATGTGCATCCCCACAGGAACTTATGTGAAATTTTTCAGGAAGATTAAAGGATGGAGAAAAGATGTTTAACTTAAGTCTATTTTTAAGACCTGAAGAACTAGACCAAAAGAAGGAAATTCAAAAGAGGTCATAGGTAATACATAAATCATCTCCAAAGCTTCCTTTTGCTGAAGAGATGATGCTTTTAATTTTTTTAATTTTTATTATCAAACTGATGAACAGAGAGGTTACAGTTTCATACATTAGGCATTGGATACATTTCTTGTACTGTTTGTTACCTCGTCCCTCATTCCCCCCTCCCCCCGCCCCCTTTCCCTTCCCCCACCATGAGTTGTTCAGTTCATTTACACCAAACAATTTTGCAAGTATTGCTTTTGTAGTTGTCTATCTTTTTTTTTTAAGAGCTCATAGGTAATATATAAATCATCTCCAAGGCTTCCTTTTGCTGAAGAGATGATACTTTTAATTCTTTTTAATTTTTTAAAGAATTTTCAAGATATAAAGAAAGGAGGTCATATGAGAGAGCTACAAAAACTATCCATTACTCTTTTTTTTTGGAGAATGAAATGTAATTTATTTCCTGTTGTTTATAATACATGACTTGTGGCATGGGTTTTAAATACTATTAACACAATTAAACAAAGCAATTAGAACATGTCCATTGCCTATATTTTGCTTAATGTAGTCAAGTCTGTTAAGATTCAAAAATACATACAATAGGAATGTAAGCAGAAATTTAAAGCTAAAAGTCATGTAAGAAAGATATATGTCCAGTTATATCAGGTATAGTATAAACCTCTCAGCAATTAAAGGAAGAGAATTTTAACCAATTTTAAAACTAAAACTCTTATTTTTGACTGATAAATAAAAACATGAAAGTTTTAAGCCAGATGTCAGTGGCTCTAAGGGTGTTTCCATTTCTTGTCTCTTGTGGCTAGTGCATAAATAAACACGGGAGTGCAAGTGTCTCTTAAAAATACTGACTTTAATTTATTTGGATATATACCTAGAACTGGGATATTTGGATCACATAAATTCTACTTTTAAGTTTTGGGTGAACAGCCATTCTGTCATCCATAAGGGCTACTCTGACTTATCCTTGCACTAACAATGATTGTAGATTGCCTTTGACAGCATGGCCATTGTCATGATATTAATTCTGCCAAACCTAGAACATGAGAGATATTTCCACTTTCTGGTGTGTTCATCCTTCAATTTCTTTAATGTTTTGTAATTTTTGTTGTAGAGGTCCTTAGTTAGGTTTAGTCATCAGTGTTTTTCTTAGGCTATTGCAAATGGGATAATTTCTCTCTCTATCTGCTCATTGTTGGTACACAGAAAAGCTACTGATTTTTGTGAGTTGATTTTATATCCTGTTACTTCGTTAAAAATGTATCAGATTTAGGGGGCTGGGGATATAGCCTAGTGGCAAGAGTGCCTGCCTCGGATACACGAGGCCCTAGGTTCGATTCCCCAGCACCACATATACAGAAAACGGCCAGAAGCAGCGCTGTGGCTCAAGTGAAGCCAGGGACAGTGCTCAGGCCCTGAGTCCAAGGCCCAGGACTGGCCAAAAAAAAAAAAAATGTATCAGATTTAGAAGCTTGCAGGTATACTCTCTTGATTTTTGTTTTTGTTATCTTGTTTGTGTTTGTTTTTTATGGCATGAACTCAGGGTCTGGGCACTATCCTTAATTTTTTTAGTTTTTATTTTACACTCATGGATAGTACTCTAACACTTGTATCACAGATCCACTTCTGGCTTTTTTGGTGGTTAACAAAAGATAAGAGACTCATAGACTTTCCTTCCCTAGTTTGCGTCAAACTACAGTCCTTAGATATCAGCCTCCAGAGTAGCTAGGATTACAGGCATGAACTGTGGATATCCAGCTTTCTAGGTTTTTTGTTGTTGTTGTTGTTTGGGTTTTTTAACCATTTTATTATGTTTATTGTTGCAACACTAAAGGGAAGCACAGGAAGATGTCCCGTGGGTGGTTCCCCTCTACTTTTTTTTTTAATGAAAATGTCCTTTTGACTTGTGTTTCCTTAAGCATATACATAAATAATTTTTGACTAATAGAAAGTTTTTACCCTTATTTATTAACTGGCAAATGCAAACAATCCGGATTGCAAGACCCAGTACCCAATGCCTGAGTTCAGTTGATGGGGACTTTCTGATTTTGTTTATAAAAACACACCTGAGAAATTCATGACTGTAAATATGATATTTCTTCAATTCAATTCCTAAATGTTCCTTGCTCAGCCATTACCCACATGCATAGTTATTTAGTTATGTCTTGAAGAGATGAGGCTAGCAGGCTGCAAGAGGATAGCCTTGAAGAATCAAGGTTCAAAGACAGTGTCTGGCCCCGAGTCATGTTCTAACACAGACTTTGAATCCCATGCTACACTCATTTTTAGCAATCTGAGAATCGGCTCCCTCCAAGTGTATGCACTTCAATAGCGTGCCTTGAGAGGAGACAAAACCACTATTTGTCTCTTTCTTTCTCTGTCTGTCTGTTTCTTCATGCACTAGCAAGCTTTCATAAATGATAGGCTTTTGTTCTCCCTTACTTTTTTTAATGGTTTAAAACCCTGAGGCTGCTGATGTGTCATTAGGTAAACATGTTTTTTTTCAAGATATGCATTTTCTCAAGTTCAAATAAATAGCATATATTCAAGTCTGCAATTGACTTTTGTTGAGAAGCATTCCTACTCTCACTTAAAAACCATGGGCTTTGTGCTTCCTATTCAAAGTTCCTTTGAAAGAAGGGAAACATATGTATTAAAGATACAGTAAGCTTTAGTGTCTTATGTTGATTGTTCTCTGCCAACAATCCCACTTTAAATGTTTTATTTTCCTCCAAAATTTGTGTAAAGAAACAAAGTGGATATTATTCTTTAAATCTAAGTCTAAACAGCTTAATGAGTGGGGCCAATTGAAGTACATCATAATTGCTAAACAGGATTAAGTTTACAATAGCCTTGTGAAAGTCTACAGAAAAGCAAAACACAAAAATAGACCTAGACAACGGAAATGCATTTGTATGTAGCTGCTGTCCCAAGACTCCTTTCTCTAGAGTGCTTGTATTATGAATCGATGTGTGTAAAATAGTAACCGTTGTGAACCTGAATTCTTGCTTGATCCGTATTATTTATGTTCCACATTCTATTTTGTAACTGGCAAACATTTTCAAATAGTACAGCTCACATGCCACCAACAGTGATGTACAATCAGGCTGAATTACTTCCTCCTGCATTAGTAAATTAGGCCAATCCCACCTAGTCATAGTCATTTGTACACCTTTTGTACTGTACAATTTATCTTCAAACTAATGGATTTTTATGCAGGTGATCAAAAGTTGTGGGGGTTACTTCTCAATTCAATTAGCTAAATTATTTCTTACCATTTCAAATCATAGCCTAAGGCTCTACAAGGAAAAATTTAAAAAAAAAAATGTGAAAGTGGAGCCATTTATGCTCAGATATCAGATCTCTGGTAAAAATAAATTTTAAAAAAAAGGAAGAAAAGAAAAAGGAAAAAAATTAGTCAACTCTGGTAAGATCCAAAGAAGAAAAGGAGAATAAGCAATATGCAAGTCAGTAATAAGCAGGTCAGTTGGAAGTGTTTGTTCCCAGGCTTTACGGTCTCTACCTTCAATTATTTACTTGCATTCAGTGTTGGGGTTTATTTTGGTTTTGGTTTTTGGTTTTGTTTTATCCGTCATGGGGCTTGAACTCAGGGCCTAGATGCTGTCTCAGAGCTCTTTTCCTCATGGCTAGCACTCTACCACTTTGAGCCACAGCTCTGGTTTTTGAGTGGTAAATGGGAGATAAGAGTCTCATGGGCACTTTTCTGCCAGGGCTGGCTTTGAATTGATCCTCAGATCTCAGCCTCCTTGGTAGCTAGGATTACAGGCCTGAGCCACCAGCACCCAGCTCATTGTAGGGGTTTTATAAGGCCCTGAATTAGAGCAAACACTTTGGACCAATGTCAATCTACAAGCCATTTTCAGCCAGCCACTTGTGGCTCATGCCTGTAATTCTAGCTACTCAAGAGGCTGAGATCTGAGAACTATGGTTTACAACTCTTATCTCCAATTAACCAGTAAAAAATCAGAAGTAGAGGAGTTCATGCCCCAGAAACAGCACAGAACACACACACACACACACCACACACACACACACACACACACACACACACACACACACACACACAGAGTTCTGTTGCTGCCAGATGCTCTGGCAAAGGATGTTCTGTGTTCTATTAAGTTTGAGAAATACTGTATTTTACAAGGATTATTACTATATTAGGAGCTATTACAAGTTATACATAAACTTGCTGCCTATCTATGTTAACATAGCTGAGACTCTTTTTTTCCCAAAATTAAGAGGCTAAACAATCTTTATTCAACATGGCATTCCATGGGACCAATTTGCAGCCAAGATTCAGTTTGGAAAGCTCAAGTTTATAACACCAAGTGAGCTTTCTCCTTACAGAAAGACTTTACAGACTTAAACATATATGTGTGTATACATATATACACACATATACATATATGCATGTAAGTATATATGTATATATCACATATATGTATATATGCATATACACACCTGTTCCAAACTTATATATATATATATATGTTATATATAATTTACTGAATTTTGTGGTGGGGGCTGGTTCTAGAGGTTTCTTTTGATGTTTAAGCTACTTGCTGAGTTTGAGTTTAAGCCACTGTAACAACCCACCCTGGAACACAGTGAAAGGTTTGTAGAGTGTACCCCACTGACAGATGCCTGATTTTTGTCCAAACTGAAGGCTAGTAAGGTAGACAAAGAACGTTATTAATATTGAATCCAGTTCCAGGCCTCCACAGCAAAGACTTTCATGGATTAATGGCACTAAGGCTCACAGATCTGATTTCTGTAGACCAGTAATACCCATGGAACACAACCCCCCCATCTAATCTAGCTGCCTCCATGTCCCAGACCCTAGGCATCCTCAATCTAGAAATCAGCAAAGGATGTCTTCCTCAGTAATATGCTTCAGTGAGGACCTAGCATAATAAAGCCTTAGCTCCAAAATGTTAAGTTTTGCCAGAGCATATGGGATTACAAAAGCAAAAGTGTATTATGCATAATATTATGTCACATTATCGGGCACATTTTTTAAAAAGGCAACACCCACAGGTCTGAACAACTTCAGTTTTATGCAAATTCTGCAAGCACTAAGACAGGCTTCCTTGTCACTTTTTTGTTGTATCAGCATAGTGCCTCAAGAGGAAATCAGGTCTCATGTTGCTTTGCCATTATTAGTAACTACCTTTGCAAACACTTGCTACAGGTTTTCTGGCTCTACATAAGAGTTCTCAGTTCCCATTATTCTTTTGTGACTGGCAGAGAAGAGCTTCTGTGAGGACAATGAAGCAACTCAGTTCTCCTTGGGAATTCAATATGCTGTACCATTGATGCCCAACCCCGCACGCTTTTTATAATCATAGCCATCATCTTTTTATTATGTCTTGGACTTGAGGAGGCCTGAAAGCAGATGTAACTCATGATGACCTGACTTCAATGGGAGAATGAACCAGGTGGCTAATTGTCTCTAAAACAAATACACTGATAATTAGCAGGAGAGCACAATGCAACAGAAGCCTAACCACCAACCTTTATTTAAGTTAAGCAAACGGGGAGCAAATGATGCAGCTGCACCGCACTTTGACAAGTTAATAAGGGAGCCATACTTCATCTCGTCAGCCACACTAGCCAAAGCATGCCCTCAGGACTTGATATCGATGGTGCTAAAATGAGAACTTGGGAAATTTTCAGTGCTTACAGGGAAAAACCTTAGGGCTGAGTTAAACCAGGGTTTAAGGCACTAGATTTTCTCACCAAAGGAATGTCGACGTCAAGGCAAAGATCATAGAAAATTGGGGAGATCTCACTCATAATGTACTACAAGTGATAATAAATTCAACTCTTTGATTTTTAATGGCCACCTCATTGCAAATTTCATTTCTCTAGAGCTTAACACTACTCAGATCAAACTCACTAACATCTAGCTCAGAATTCAGCAAACTTTTTCTGGAAAAGGCCAAATAGTAAATATTTTAGACTCAGCTAGTCTTGTGGTCTCAGTTGAAGCTATTTATTTTTGCCATTGTAGTGCCAAGCAGCCATAGCCAAGAAGTGCTGTATTTCAATAAAACTTTATTTATGTATCCTGAAATTAAATTCCATGTCAAAAAAAATTATTCTAGAAGCAATTCTTGGCTTGTAGACTATACTGAAACCGTCTTGTCTTGACAGTGGGCTATATATAGTTTACCTATTAACTAAAGAATTCAGATAACACAGGGTTACCTTCTCTTGTTTTCTGTCTGTTTCTTAGTTGGACAAGGAAATTCAGTTCAAAAGGAAGCTAGAATAAAGGCCATATGAAAGAGATATTCCTATTACTAGATTCATGTTCATAATTTTATGTGTACATCACAGGCTAACAAAGTCAAGACTCTGGGGGAGTTCCAGGGCCAAATGGATCAACCTCAGGTCAAAGGTACAGAGAGCTGTCCCTAGATGATTTATCAGATGTATTAACATATGTATAGCCTTTGTTACAAATACTTTATTTTCAAGAATTTATCCTAGGAAACGAATTACAATTACCTGCAAAAGCTGAAGAACAATATCAAGAATGTTTATTACAGAACCACTGACAAAAGTTAAAAAAATAACATATAAAGCAGCAGTGGTGTCAAGCAATGACATTGTCAATGTTAAATAATATGACCTTAAATAATTTGTGGTTATATATTATAGAATAGATACTATACAGCCCATAAAAATATGGTACATAAGACTATATATTGTCAGGAAAGAATGTTCATTGGTGGATAGACAGGCATGTGTGAAAACAATTTTAAAATGGACCATTTTTATTTGTTTTTAGAATTGCAGAAAATGTCTAGGAGAATGACCAAGATATGACTGTTATCTCTGCAGGTTTGGCTGATGTCTAGCTCTTAATTTCTTCTTCTCTTGTATGATATGTTTTAATTCATGTATTTGACACATACTTATTAAGCAATTAATATTTTACAGCCCTGCATTTTACATTTGAATGTTATATTTTTGTGATTTTTAAAAACTACTTATTTAAAAGATAAGGAAATTCTCACATGACAGTGCAAGAATGTACTGCAGCTGGGATGAAGTGCATGGAAGTCTGTATCATAAGAGAGACACTTAGGAGAAAGAGGAGGACCTGAGATAATAAGGCAGATGCTGAAGAAGATGACGGGGACCAGAGATAATAAGGCAGGAGGGGCTTAGAACTGAGTTCTGAGGTAGCTAATGTAGCAATTGTCAGCAATACTGTGCTTAACTGCATCACTCTTCCTATCATTTTCAAAAACCAATCTTCATAATCCTCTCCTAATTCTACCAAAAAGCCATGTATAAGACACAAGAAGATATTCACATCCTGAATTCATCACAGTCCAGTCCAGACTCACTGGATTGTTTGGGATAGTTTTGACATCTTTTGTTATATACTAAGCAATGCAGCAAAGTACCAGTAAAGTGTTGAGGGAGGAGTAGAAAAGCACATATTCCTATGGTTTTCCTCCAGATTTCTTTGATTTTCTGGTTGGACTGAGTTGCTGGAACCTCTTCAGGAGCTGAACCCCAGCATTGTTCTTTTAACAGCTTATTACATCAGTCATTGAAACTTGATTATACCCAAGATGTAATTCAGAAAAACAGTGAGATAAGAAGAATTTCAGATAATGGACTACTATCCCAGAGCAATTGAATGATTAAAATATAAGGAAAAAGTACTGGGAGGCATTGTTCTTAGTGAGTGCTTGTGGGAGTGCAGACAGTTCGATGAGGCTCTGGCCACACAGATGCCCTGTTAAAAGCCCTTTTACAACAGCTTGGTATTGGCACCAGAACAGACCTGAAGACCAATGGAACAGAACTGAAGACCCATAAATGAACCCACAGAACTACGCCTACTTAATCTTTGATAAAGGAGCTAAAAAAATAGTTTGGAAGAAAGATAGCCTCTTTAACAAATGGTGCTGGCAAAACTGGTTCAACACATGCAACAAACTAAAACTAGATCCCTATATATCACCCTGCACCAAAATCAATTCCAAATGGATTAAAGACCTCAAAATCAAAACAGACACCCTGAAAACACTAAAGGAAGGAGTAGGAGAAACACTTGGGCTCCTTGGCGCAGGACGGGACTTCCTTAACAAAGATTCAGAAAGGCTACAAATCAAAGAAAGGTTGGACAAATGGGACTGCATCAAACTGCAGAGCTTCTGCATGGCAAAGGACATAGCTCGCAAGATAAACAGAAAGCCCACAGACTGGGAGAGGATCTTTACCAGCCATTCAACGGACAAAGGCCTCATATCTAAAATATATGCAGAACTAAATAAATTACCTTCCTCCAAAACAAAACCGCAAAGAACCAATAGCCCCTTCATCAAGTGGGCTAAAGACTTACAAAGAGACTTCTCTGATGAGGAAATGAGAATGGCCAAGAGACATATGAAAAAGTGCTCTACATCACTGTCCATAAAAGAAATGCAAATCAAAACAGCATTGAGATTCCATCTCACCCCAGTAAGAATGTCATATATCAAGAAAACTAACAATAACAATTGTTGGAGGGGATGTGGCCAAAAGGGAACCCTACTTCATTGTTGGTAGGAATGTAAACTGGTTCAGCCACTCTGGCAAGCAGTATGGAGATTCCTCAGAAGGCTAAATATAGAACTCCCCTATGACCCAGCAACCCCACTTTTGGGTATTTATCCAAAAAACCACAAACAAAATCACAGTAAAGCCACCAGCACAACAATATTCATCGCAGCACAATTTGTCATAGCGAGAATCTGGAACCAACCCAGATGCCCCTCTGTAGACGAATGGATCAGGAAAATGTGGTACATATACACAATGGAATTTTATGCCTCTATCAGAAAGAATGACATTGCCCCATTTGTAAGGAAATGGAAGGACTTGGAAAAAATTATACTAAGTGAAGTGAGCCAGACTCGAAGAAACATGGACTCTATGGTCTCCCTTATTGGGAATAATTAGCACAGGTTTAGGCAAGTCACAGCAGAGGATCACAAGAGCCCAATAGCTATACCCTTATGATCACATAAGATGATGCTAAGTGAAATGAATTCCATGTTATGGAAACGATTGTTATATCCCAGTTGTAACTACTTTCAACATGCCATGTGTATCTGTAGCTTCTACTATTGATGATGTTCTTGTATCACCTTCCTGTGGTTGTATCTACACTATCTCTGTAATCTTATCTGAGTATATTGGAAACCGTGTATACTGGTATTAGAACTAGGAAATTGAAAGGGAATACCAAAATCAAGAGACACAGGGTAAAAAAAGACAAACAACTACAAAAGCAATACTTGCAAAACTGTTTGGTGTAAGTGAACTGAACACCTCATGGGGGGAGAGGGAAAGGGGGAGGAGTGAGGGGGGAATGAGGGACGAGGTAATAAACAGTACAAGAAATGTATCCAATGCCTAACGTATGGAACTGTAACCTCTCTGTACATCAGTTTGATAATAAAAATTTGAAAAAAAATAAAAAAAACAAAATTTTTTTAAAAAAAGAAAAAAAGCCCTTTTACAAATGGAGGCGTGTTAGTCTTTCTATGGGTTAGAGAGAACTTGGGACCTTCTTGAGTAGAATTGATACAGATCCTCCCACTCTGTCTCTCCTACACACACCAAGTGTCCATTTCATTTCCTGCCTCTCTCTCTCCTTCTATTGATGTGGGATAATTCCTTCCAGCCTCCTAAAATAATAGTTCTGGTGCTTAGCTGGCTGACAACCCAACATACAATCAAAAGCATGCTGGCCAGATACGTGTAAGTGCTTCTCGGCCATTGCCGGTCCATCTGTCACTTGCCATACATTTGGGTTAGAAAAGTGTTCTGTGGGCAGAAAACATCTCCTGAGTTTGCATGTATGTATACATCTCAACACACACACACACACACACACACACACACACACACTCTCTTTTGTGTGTTCACATGCGCCCACACACACATGCAGAGACAGAACGCACACTTTATGGGATTATGTTGGGTCTGTGTATTTATCTAGAATAAAAGCCAAGATTTTTCAAAAACAGTATTACCTCTGTTTATAAACCAGTTCAAGTCTGTTGTTTTTAATTTCAAAATAAGCTATTCCTTCCCCCCACAGGAAAAAAATCTGAAATGTTATCATTATTGCCTTTTTCCAAAAGAACCTCATGTGTACCCTAGAGAGAACCAGGCTGGGGCACAAATATTTGCATCAGCCTCCACAAATACTCCAAGGAGCAGCAAGAGTTGGAACAAAAGAGAGACCTAGAAATAGTTGTTTTACTCTTTAATATAGGGCTTAATTTTCCCATTAATATATGAAAATTCTCCAGAGGCTAGTTATGGGCTTGCATTGCTATTTTTATTTTTTATCAATAATAATTGTGGTTTTTATCGAGCACTTCTTTTCCAGGGAGCTATAAGTATATGTGAATCACCTTTAAAAATTCTTATACCACTAGTGCCAGTGGCTCATGCCTATAATCCTAGCTACTATGCAAGAGGTTGAGATCTGAGGATCATGGTTCAAAGCCTGCCCAGGCAGGAAAGTCTAGGAGATGCTTATCTCCAATTAACCACCAGAAAAGTAGAGATGGAGCTGTGACTCTGAGTGGTAGAGCTATATATCCTTGAGCAAAACAGCTCAAAGCAGCATCCAGCCCCACAACCAACAAAAAAAGAAAAAGAAAGAAAGAGAGGAAGGAAGGAAGGAAGGAAGGAAGGAAGGAAGGAAGGAAGGAAGGAAGGAAGGAAGGAAGGAAGGAAGGGAGGGAGGGAGGGAGGAAGGAAGGAAGGAAGGAAGGAAGGAAGGAAGGAAGGAAGGAAGGAAGGAAGGAAGGAAGGAAGGAAACATTCTTATATGATCTCTAAAGCATAGCCAAGGGTTAGATAATTTTATCACAGATGAAAAGCTAGAGATGCCAGCAAAGGAGAAGATAACTGACCATGAGTTTAATTCAAGAGTTTCCTCCTGTCTTCTCCTACCTAATTTTCTCTCCAACTATTGCCTCTTTGGTAGACACAGTGATCTTTTTAAAAAGTAAGTGATATCTTTCCACAGCTTGTACTGGGGCCTGCAGCACCTTACTGGATTCTTTGTCTTGCAACCTTATTTTATGTCTCCTTCACTTAGTATGTGCCACTGTTACTAGTGTCTAGGGTTGGGTACCTTTGAATAATTTCCAGAGTCATATGAGGTCAATGTATTAGGAAGTGTTCCAAGAAAAACCAGCAGAAGAGTAAGAGTAAGTGGGGCCAGGAAAAAAAAAAGAAATTAAACAAAGGAAGTTGAAAAATCAAGCAACCCCCCAATTAGGTTATGTTTAGCCCATTCCACAGATGAGTTCTGGGAGGGGTGGGGGGAAGCTGGGGCATTTAAAACCCCATACTTGCTAACCATTTGTAAAGGTCTCAGCATTTCCAGAACTTCCAGTTCTCAGGACTTCAGAAAAAGTGAATTCTAGTATCACAAAGACAGCCCTCCAACATAGTGACAGGGGCTACTATGGGAATGTGGGGAGGCACAAGTGATGCATTGGCAAGGACAAGGCCAGCAGTGATACTGCCTACAACTCTGGGTTTTGCTATTCCTATAACACTCCATGAGACCTCACCAAGATCTGCCTTCCACTGAAACTCTCTCCTCATGGCCTTTTACAGTAAAGCCTTCTCTTCCTAGACTTTGCTTAATTTTCACTGCACCCCTTCCACACTACTATAAATGGAGTTGAAACTGATTATAGGAAGAAACTCTTCTTTTCATCCATTTCTTCAATGTCCTATTACAGCCTAAGCTCTTTTCAGTCACTCATAGTTTGCATACTTCCTGTCTATCTTCTAGTAGACTATAAACTCCTTGAGGCAGAAATTCTGCTTTGATCTTCCCTATATCCCAGTCACCCAGCCAATCGACTGATACCCAGGAGGCACTCAATCAGACAATATGTCCTGAAGAAATGGATAACGAAATCATAGTCTTTCTTTTCACAAAATAATTTCAAGTAGCCCATACTGATAGCAATGAATATAACCACAGTTAAATATATACCAAGAAGAATATAAATTTTGACACTTTATGTGTGGAAATCCCTGTTTTATTATAGTCGCAGAACACATTGTTCATTTTTGTTGTTGTTTTGTTTATCTTTTTGCTGCTACTTGGATTCGAACTCAGGGCATTATGCTTACATAGCTTGCTTGTTTGCTGTGGGCTCTCTCTTCTTGTACAATTCCTCCTAGCATTTTGTTAGTTATTTGGGAATGGTGTCTGCAGGACATTTCCAACAGAGCTGGCTTCAAACAATGATCATCTGCATATCAGCTTGCTTCACTGCTAGGATTATAAGAAGGAATCACAGGTTCCTGGCAATAAAATTCATTTTCAAACAAAAACTACTTAAAAGAATAGAATAGAAAATAAGAGTGAAATTCATTATTTTCAAACAAAAAGTACATTTTCATACTTAGAATATGAAAACAAAAAGCCTAAGCTCCCTGATAATATATACTTACAAAGGCCAAAATGATTCAGGTATAATTTTTTTAAAGAAGTCAGTTAAATACCAAAGTTTCTCTTTCTATATGGAGTGAAAAAGTCAACAAATGGGATAAATGAGAAAACTAAAAGTGGAATTGGGGGGGGGGGGTATTTCTATTTTAATAAACCAGATTGTTTCTAAATTGAGCATGGGAACTTCTTTCACACATAGTGTTTATTTTTATAGCACTCTCCCCCTAAAAATAAGGTGTTTAACATGTGAGCTAAGCTTACTCAAGTTTCTCATCATAGCTGAATACAAAAAGGGTCCCAGGTCTTTTCCTCGTATATGTAATGGTAGTGTTCAGTGCCTCATCCCTGCCACCACCAAGAGGCATTCATTATTTTTCCACTTTTTGAATCTAAATTGCTTTTGCTAGTCCAGGGAGGCCAGGCTTTGACACCCCTTCACTGTTTCCTCTCTCTGCTGGATAGAATCCTGACACTGCCATGTATACAAATCTGAGCTGACCTGCTGCAAGAAGAAAAATCAGGTAAAATCAAGCTGATCTCCAAGTCATGCCTGTCCTAGACCAACTAGCCCCAGTCAACCTCCAGCTTATCACAGGGCATGAGTAAGCCCAAATTTAGAACAATATCTAGATCACCGAGTAGGGGCCTGACATTTACAAGGAGTAATAAGCAGAGGTTCCTTTTAGCTACTATACTATGAGATGTTTGTTCCACAAGGGTAGCTGACAAAACATTTCTCCTAATCATGCTAAAGTACCAGATTGAACCCAAGTTTCACAAGAGCCTTGGTGGATTTCTGTTTTCTATATTTTATTGTTTTCGCTATGGTGTTTCCAAGTCAGTGTAAGAAAAGAAACCAGTTCAGACTTTTTCAGAGCAGGTGATTATTATAAAAAATCAATCTCAACAGTCAGGTTCTGTCAGAACAATAGCTCCTTCAAAGGTTCAATGGTCTACTGAGACTGAAAAAGTGAAACACCAGTGGCTCTCACCTGTAATCCTAGCTACTCAGGAGGCTGAGATCTGAGGATTGTGGTTTGAAGCCAGTCTGGGCAAGAAAGCCCATGAGACCCTTATCTTTAATTAACTACCAAAAAAGCAGAAGTGTAGCTATGGTTCAGCTGGTAGGGCACTAGTCTTGAGCAAAAGAAGCTCAGGGATGGCATTCAAGCTTCAGGACTAGCACACACCACACACACACATACACACACACACACACACACACACACAGTGAAATTTACTTTGACAGAAAGAGACAAATGATAATAATAATTGTAAAATAAAAACAGAATTCTCTCTAATATCACTTCAATTTACAGAATTCTCTCTAGTATCAATTCAATTTACTAATAATTGTATTCTCTAAGATTTGCATGTTTTCTTAACTTATAAATAACTGGCTTTGGTTCAATAGCAAGAACAGGGTTAAGTGAATCACTATTCACTTTGTTTTAAGCTATTGTTGCCTATACCAGATCATCTGCTGTTTCATTGTCTTATGTGAGGATAAAAATCTAGACACACCTGCCAAACCAAAAGGAAAAAAAAAAAAAAAAGAAACAGAGGGAAATGAGGGAAGCTTTGTTCAATGTAACTGTTCATTGGCCTATATGGAAAAAAAAGACTAACGAATAAACAACCTGCCACAAATTGAGGTGTGTATAGAGCTATAGACATTTAAAGCGTATTTCAGTTGCCACAGTTACCAATTTGAAAAATGGTGTGATGAAATTATCAAATGAAATTTTGGCTGCATTTCTCATAGGGGTTCAATGCATTCTTTTAAAAATTGATAGCCTTCACCTCCAGATTTGGGTGTGATAGTTTCTGTTCTAATTGTGCATTGTTCTAGGGAACAGCTCATTTTCTGATATATTTTTGCTATGTCAAAATTGGACTTTTAAATCATGCTACCTTTTGGTTTCCCCATCTTCTTTTTTTAAACATGCATGTCTGTATGTATAATGTCTATTCACTTATATTAAAAAAAAGAATAGTTTTTGTTTCACAAAAAGTTTTGGAAATGCAGAGTTTATATCCTTATGATATATAGAATCTGCCATTTGGTAGATTTTGGAGCTGTGGTTTATGAATATACTTAGTCCCAGTTCCATCCAGCCATATTTTTCTGAAGGTATTTAGTACATCCCACTTCTGTGCTTATTCTTAAACCTATCAGGGTATCCTCATTCCCTTAGCCATAGCAACTGGTGCGGAATAGGAAGGTGGCCCAATCCAAAATGAGAACATGACCTCAGCAGATCAATGAGTGAAAGGTCACAAGCCAATCAGGGTCAAGGAGATTCCATTCCAGGATTTGTTTGAGCTTTTGAAAAAGAAGATTCTCTTTTTATCATAGAAAAGATAATAGTGCATAGACATAGAGGCTTCTCCGAATCAACTTTAGACTCTGTAAGAGAAGTCTATTTTGGATGGAAGCAATCCTGTGGAAGATGTGCTAAGAAATGAAGACTGAGAGGAAAAAGTAAAACTAATCAGAGATGTCTTCAGTCTAGAGAACATATACATTGTTGTCTCTGTGTTGGACAATTAAAAGAGACAATATAAGTTCTATTTTCTTCTGTCAGGTTATTTGAGCTGAGTTTTACAATGAAAGTGTTATCATCATTTTAAAGAATTATGAAACAAAACTATTTACAAGGACAATGGCAGACTTTAGAAATTAGTGAAGTTTTCATTGAGTTGGGAGGATACAATAGAGATTATATTCAAGCATCAAGGGAGCATCTCTGAGTAGCTAATAAAAATTCATTGTTTACTAGTAAGGAAGAAGGGAATGGGGTGAGAGGGTCAAGAAAGGGATAGTATGAATGTGAGTATGGTGCATTATATGTAATACATATGTAATATATGTATGTATGTTATGTATGAAAAAGTCACAGTAAAAGTCATTAGTTTTGGCAAATAATATATGCTAATAAGAACAGTAGACCCTCCACGCCTATCTCACTCAGATAGACAAGATCACAGATAAGCAAGTATAGAAATAAGCTCAAGCTAAACACTCAGATTCCCTTGAAATTCCTTCACTGGAAATTTAACACTAGGAATCTTAGTCTTTGAGAGCCAATAGGCAAAGTAGAAGCCACTGTGGACATCAACCTGAGAGCCAAATAGAGGCAGGATGACTACCTAGAGATTAGCAGCGGCAGGAAGCTCGAGCCTCCCTGAGCTGGACATTCAAATGGAGGAAAGAGTATAACTAGGAACAGAAGTTCAGGTACTGCTGCTGGTGTTGTGTAGGGCAGAGAGTGTAGAAGATAAAGTCTTGGGCTCCCCTCCCTCTCACATTCTAGCCTTTCTTAAGGGTTTCCTCACATACAACATAACTAAAACCCCACATCTGGGAGTCTAGGAAACACATCCTACAATTATCCATCCTTTGTAACACAGAGCAGAAAGAAGAAGGGCAAGGAGCAAAGGTATCCATGGACAGGAAGAGAATCTATTCCACACTGGGTAATAGTCTCCCATAAAGAGAAGCACCTCTGCTTTCATCAGCACACACAAAGGATAAAAATCATAGGGTGTTCTTTGTCTCCAACCATAGTCATATCGAAGTCACCATATGAAACACTTTTACAATCCCCCAGGTGTTTGTTCAATCAGACTCTGCTGATAATACATAATATAAGCATTCCACACTTCTGAGCCTTTGTTAACTCTCATTTAATGGCAACCTCATCCTACCACTAGCATAAATCAAAACTCTGACTTCTTTCTATCTCTATCTCCCCATACCAAATATGTCAGCAAAGTGTCACAACTCTTTGTTCAAAATATGCCCCAAAGCAAATACACCTGCCCTTATGGTGCTCCCTGCTGATCCCAGTCACATTATCTCTTCCAACTGGTAACCTGCAACAGGTGTCCTTACCTCCCTCCATTCTGCCCCTTCTTGCTCTCTTCCACATACCAACTAACACAATACTTGTCGAATAGAACTTGGTTTTTATCAGACTTCTGTTTAAACCTCCAATGGCTCCATTTTTCTTCTGTGTCAGAAGCCCAATGTCTTTGAGGGTCAAGACCACATCATGTCTAGCATTCAAGTTTAATTATCCCGTGACATTACAACTACATCTTATGGTTTCAAAACAGGAAAAAAAATTCCATTACAGAACAGTTCTGACCATTTGTACCTCTCATGGTTTATGCTACTAGTCTACATCCAAAGCAGTAGTCTTGACACAAAGGAAAGTGTGGATGAAAGGATAGATAGATAAAAAATATGAGATGAATGCAGATATGATTAAATAGTTTCAACAACTGTGTGCTTTCTTTAGTTACATAGGACTTTTGAAAATGACTTTTCTGAACCGTGGACTAAGCTATTCTTCAAGCGAACTATATTATGTAGCCTATTTGTATAAATCACTAACTTTGTGAGTCTAGACAAAAATGGTTGTGAAGGATGAGAATTAACCCATACAACAAAGATTTTTGCAAACTAGAACTCTTGCCCAAAGCTAAACTCTACAACTTACCCAGGCTAACTTGAGAAAAGGTGATCATGGACCAGAGATAAGACTTATTTTCATGTGTAAGCTTAGGGCCACAATGGTTCTTCATCAATCTATTTATTTAATTTAATAATTATTGCATATCCACTATAGGTTTAAAAATAGACAGGCTAGATCAGGCAACAACACAGAGCAGGACTGTTTCTAGCATGAACAAAGAAAGCATGTCACCAGCTCTAAATCTGAAGGTCTAGGAGGAGATATTTTAAAGGAAACCAGAGAGAGAGAGAGCTAGAGCCATAGGGCAAAGCCACCTGACAGAAGTCATGGCCCTCTTGACCACTTTAGTTCTAACCAAAAGCCAGAGGTCAAGGAAGCACAGTTAATGTCGTCCTGGGAAGTCAGGGTCTTGGATCCAGGGACCGCAGAATGGATCTGAATGGACAAACCAAGGATACCTGCTCTGGCTAGGGCTAGAGGAGGTAGGAAATTGAGATGAAAGTGGAAGCTTTTGTAACAGTTTCATAATGCTATATAACAAATCCCACAAACTTGACTGCTTAAAACACACAAATGTACTATCTTATAGTTCTGTGAGTCAGGAGTCCAGGCCTACTTAACTTTGGAGCATCACCAGACTGAAATGAAGCTGTTGGCTAGGCTGAGTTCTCATCTGGAGGTTTGGCTTGGGCTACATCTACTTCCAAGCTTATTCAGGTTGTTCACATAATTCTGTTTGTTGTGACTGTAGGACTGAACTACTCAACTCCCAAGGGGGTCCTTAGTTTTCATAGACACTTCATTCCTGGCTGCTTGTTTCAAAGACCAGCAGGAGTGGCTTGAGAGATAGAGCCTTTGATAACTGAAACACTGGAGTGGCAACCATTATCCTGGCCATGTTGTACTGGTTTAGAAGCAAATCATAGATTCCACACACACACACATAACAGACAGAAATAAACACAGACATCAGTAACAAAAGGTGAGATCATTTTTGTCTGCCATACTACATGACATCATAAACCATATTAAGCATTTAAGATTTTATCAAAATCCAGTAAAAGGTAGCCATTCAAAGAATGTATTAAACAGAGAAGAAACAATCCCACTATAAGGCTCATTCTATTTTTTATACAGAAGATCAACAGAAAATGCAAGGGGTCTTCTCAAGGTTACAGAGATGGTTAGTAACTGAGCCAAGGCCACTGTTCTTTGAGAACCACCATGTTCTGCAATATTACAAGGTCCCTTTCTGTCTATCAATGCTGTATTTCTCTGCATATACGAGAAAATTAACTTTCATATTTAATAGCTCAACGTCAATGTGAAGGATGGAAGTGTAACAGAGACTATTTTGGTTAGCAAATATTTGGACTTGGTCTTACATAAAACCTAAAACAAATTCTGAGTTTAATTTTTCCACTTTTACAATGTTTATATGTGTGGAATAATTCTTCAGAAAAAAAGGTTATTTCCCTACACATCATCTGGAGTGCTCTAGATCCCTCTTACAGGTCAAACTATGAGTTTACTTGCCTTTCACTTCTCCTGCTGGCCTTTTGGAGGCTGCCAGGCCCTGTGGCTGAGTCATCTTCTGCATCTTCTGCACCTCAGGAGGGATGTGTTAAGAATCACTTTCTAGTGCATAACAGACAGAAAAGCATCAGTCTTAAGCCTCGCTGTGGTGTGCTGGTTCTCTAGAACCAACTGTTAAATTTTCAAGAATCTTGTCAGCCAGATATTAAGCCATTAGCTTAAAATCATCTATGGTGGGAATATGTGCACCACAGAAATTGGCAAGGGCTCGAAAACAGAGCTTCCTTCCCTGCAAGCCTGGTGTTAAACATTTGCCAATGTGCCACCACTTTTGGATGTTGAAACCTTGAAACCTAACAAGTAATCAAAGGACCACACATTTACCTATGAAAAAGCTCTTTGTAGAAAAGAAAGTTGGAAATAACCTAAGTATCCAATAACCTAAGTATCCCAAAAGAAGTACATTAACTGAAATCCTATGCAGCCTCTAAAATCGTGTTTTTAAATCTGTATTTTAAACCTAAGTGGTATCAGCGATACCTTAAAATGGTAAGGTATCAAGATGTATTATATTCGTAAACTGCTTCGTTAAATGGCAACTCTTTTGTACAACTACCTGAAGATAATTTTTTTTTAACAGTGAGGTAACAGGTCACCTTGATTTTCCTCTTATGTCTGTGTGTTTAGTATTCCATGGTAAGCACACACTGCATTTGTAATAGGCATATATATGTTTATACCATCAAGAATGAAAAGTCAGAAAAAAACTATAAAATTATTCTGATCACCATAGCATTGACTAAGCCAAGTTGACCCCAGTCAGATAGACTGCATCTCATACATAAGAAGGATGAGGACTTTGGATCACTTTGGCTATGCACATTTTTAGTTCTCTGATCGCTTAAGGATCAGGCTGATTTGCAGAACTGTGTATAGAATTACACTTCTGACCTGAAAGCCACAAGAGCAGTGAATGAGGCACTTAATGTATTCCACTTAAAATCCCTTCCATGCCTCTCCCCTAGGGAAGTGCCTCATCTTCTCATGAAGATGGACTTTACCTGGAATGACATTCAGGACCTCATCTCCCATTCACTCCTCTCCACAGCAGGAGTGACTCACCTGTTCAGAGAGTTCAAAAGAGGCTCTTTGAAAAGCAGCCTGCCAGATGACACAGGCATTCTAGTCTGCTGTCTGGCCTAGGGGACTGTCTCCCATACCTGTGTCATGGGAGATGCTTGGTGTTGACCAGCTATGCCTGTGCCTGATGGTATGTGCCAGTTTCATCCCCTTGTCCCTTGGTCACTACTCTATCCCACCTTAACATTATCCACCTTTATTAACAATCAAGGCAATCTTGTTTCTCCCTCTCCTACAGCTAGCAATTCATCTCAAATTTATAAAGACAAGAAAGGGGTACTGGTTTTAGCTCTTTCAAACCCCAACACTATTTGTCAGTGTTTCTGTAGAATGGAAACCTCTAAAAACAGGTTTGAGATGCATACCCCTTTTTTGTATCCATGACACTTAGTGTGGCCATTTATACACATGTAAGCTTTCCACAGAAGACTGGAAGTAGTGGGAAGGAGTGAGTCGGGGAAAAGATATTGACTTGAATCTCACCCATTTCTTCTCATTTCCTAATGAACTTAGTAAGAGTAGAACCCTTGTCTCGAGCAGATTTGGCCCATTATCTCCATCCTTAGTTTAATGGTTGGCATAGCATTTGTGGCTTAAATAATTTATAGTGATCAGTGGGAATGAACACAAGGTGAAATGGGGTCTCATCTGAGAAAAATCCTCAGTAATGACAGACAGGGGAGAGGTAAGGCCATCAGCTCTTAATTACATTCTGTCTCCTCTTGGCTTTCTCCTGCTTTCTCTTTCTCTCCTTGAATACACATTTCAAATAAAGTGCATTTTTAAACTGAGGGATATAGCTTAGTTCTCAATGTAACTTTTTGTTACCCTGTCAGGAGCCCTTGACTAACTTACTACTGAAAGTCTTGCTCTCATCAATTGGCACCAATTAGACACCTTCCAGGTAGAGAAATGATTTGCTTAACTGCATAAGAAAATGGCCACTTCAAGCCCTTTAAGAATTTTGGTTCTCAATTACCCAGCCTTACTTCTCCTGTGAAGTGATAATTAGAGTCTGGATGATAACTGGATTACCAAGGACATCTCTCCCGACAGCCGTTTAACACCTAATCAAGTGTTAAGGTCGTAAATTATGCATTTCTCAACAGCATTCAGACCCATTTGAAAACAATTTGAAACAGTTCAAGAGTTCCTAGATGGTCTTCAGTTTTACAGGGCTGTAGAGGGTCCTGCTTAAAGGAATTATCTGCTTAGAAGAATCACTAGGTTAAAGGAATCCCCCGCTTAACGGACTCAAAACGTAAGGCTCTCTCCACTCTTTAATTGGCTACAGATCATTATTTTCTTTAACAATCCAATGTTCTCTTATGTAAGAGTACATAGAAAATTTCCCACTGCATCTCCCCAGGGAGCTAGGCTACAAAATTCTGGAAAGAATTTCAAAGAAGGAAAACAGATAAAAAAGTAAAGCTCCGAAATCTTGTTTTTCTGATAACTTGTTCCAAACCAGATCCAAAAATTATAAGTGTAATGCTGAAAAGAACAAACTATGCTTCTCAGTTTTAGTTTAGAGGCACCAAAGTATATTGAGAGTGAAGGCTGGCAAATGTGGGAGAAAGACACATGTTTTGCTCTGCCTACCCTGAAAGAAAACCAGGGTTTCTAAAGCCTAAGGCTCCTCTGCTGACACAGTCCCCCTGAGGATGGTTCAGTTCCCTCTGTGACCACCATCCACCCAGGTCTGCAGCAATACCAGGCACCTGAGCAAATAAATGTCCATGACTCAAAAACCAGTGATCACCATAATCCTTTAGATCATAAAAAAAAAAATCCCCTGTTATTGGTCCATCCGTCTCTCTGCATTCCTTTCTGCTCCTCAGGGGACAGCAACGGGGAAGTTTGAGGGTTCTAGGAATTGCACACATACACACAACAGCCAGTCTTTTACTCTCCTTTCATAGCAGTAGTTACACTTCTTTCTGAGCCTGAGAGTCTGTTTATAAGCTCTGTCTTCCTTTTGGAGGGAGAGATGGCATAACTGGAAGCACAGATTACACCACATAATTGTACCACGATAAGGATCCATCTTCAGTCCAGCCCAATTCAATTAGAATATTTTTACTGCTTAATTTGATCTTAAGAGCCTTGAAGGAGGAGGGGAGATCTGTCTTCCTGGAGAGTAGGCTATGTCTGATACATAGAATTCTTCTCTTTCTCCCTCCTTGCATCTCAGTAATGTCCCAGGTGTTAAAAAGATAAGATTCAAATGTCCAGCCTTCTGCTGGACCTCATTCGCTGGAACAATCTGAGTTGTTTCTATTGCAAATTCACTTAGTCCTTCCAAAATGGATACTCTTTTTCTCTTGGATTTTTGTTGTTGTTGTTCTTTTCTTTTTTCTTTCTTTCTTTTTGTTTTTGTTTTGAAATCTGATTTTGAACTTGAGGCCTCATACTTGGTAGGCAGAGGGTTTTCCCAGTTGGGCAATCTCCACAGATTTTTTTCTTATTATTTTTTAGATAGGATCATGTTTTTTTTTTCTTTTCCCAGGACTGCCTTTGGACCATTACCCTCTTACTTATGCCTTAAATATAGCTAGGTTGGTTATAACTAAAATATCCAAGCTTGGTTGAGATAGGGTCTTAAATAGCCCACTTTGGTTGAGATAGGGTCTTTCTAACTCTGTGTTCAGGTCTGGACACTCCATCCTCCCAATCTCTGCCTCCCAACTAAAAATAGATATTCTCCATTTAGTATACAACGAGAGATGGGGGAAGAGGTTCTGTATAGTATTACCTCTATTACCTTTCCTCGAAAAATAAAGATTTTTGTAGAAAGAGTATCAAACTGTATGTCTTCTATTTTAAATAAGGTTTTAGAACATGTCTATAAAATTTTATAGAAGCATTTTTATTTTGTTCTGACTCAAGTTTTGCCATTAGACCTCAGGGAAGGCCATTACACTAAAATAAGGCATTAAAAACTTGGACTTCAGGGCTGGGGATATAGCCTAGTGGCAAGAGTGCCTGCCTCAGATACACGAGGCCCTAGGTTCGATTCCCCAGCACCACATATACAGAAAACGGCCAGAAGCAGCGCTGTGGCTCAAGTGGCAGAGTGCTAGCCTTGAGCCGGAAGAAGCCAGGGACAGTGCTCAGGCCCTGAGTCCAAGGCCCAGGACTGGCAAAAAAAAAACAAACAAAAAAAAAACTTGGACTTCAGTTTTCTACTTTAGTCTTCATGTGGAGTTGTATGTGTAGTCATGTTTGACAGGGAGCCTTTACTCTCTGCATTCCCCAGTGTATGTTACATAAATAAAATTTTCTTCCTCTCACTAGAATATTGACAGAAGTAAGTCACTTGTAAAGCAGGCTCCGGTGACAATCTCCTGAATTGTGAAAGGACTTCTTTTATCAGGATGCTAAAACATATATATATATATATATATATATATATATATATATATCATGCTAATTAAAGTAGGATGGTTAGCATAAAACTACTTATCTCAAATTAAGTATCTTTGAGGGCTGGATCAACAAATGCATTGCTTAGATGATAACATTCCTGTGGTAAGTCCTCGTTCTTCTGTCTTCTCAGGTCAGGGACAACAGCCAATCTTAAAGCTCATTCCCAAAGGACTGAAACTCTCATACACTGGTGAAACTTGAAGGTACTGGGCACTTCCCCAAGCCCTATTTGTTTGGGGTTAAGGTCTGCTCCCAGGCTTTCTCTGCCTCCCAGTTCTACCTCAGGACACTTTCAAGGTGCCCCTCCTTCCCCCACAATGGCCAGAGACTATGATACAGGACATCCCTGTTTATAGACAACAAACTGATAACCAGCCCCCAATCAATTTCCACTGTGACCTCAATATCAGGCTCAAAGACTCTGAGGCACTTTGACGTCGATTTCTTTCTCTACATCCTACACATGATCATTTCAGATATTGATGTAAAAATAGCATGAAACAAGAAGGAAATGAAGGAGTCAGGAATGTTGAGAGGTAGAAGCATGAACCAGAAGTGGCATGGGTCTCTCCAGAGAGAAAAAGATGAGCTGATTCTGAGGGCAAAGCAAAGTGTCAGCAAACTATAACCAAGCCTATTTTTCAGATTCACTCTTCTTGGCCCACCTAGAAGGAACACTGCTGGAAATCTTATGAAATAAAGACCATGAAAGAATTGGGCAACAAGGAAGACAGGAGAAAAGGGCACCTCATAGACTTCCCTACTCAAGAGGCTCAGTATTTGACATAGCTGAACACCACTAAATAATTCTAAACTCTATCATCAGAACCCTCTTCAGAACTTTATGATAACTCAAAGCCAAGGGTAAGTTTAATGACACCAGATATTCCATAATGCTTCACAATTCTAAGTTTCTCCTTTAACCAAAGAACAGAACTAAGACTTAGAGCAGAAGTCAGGCTATCGTCTGCAACTAGATATTTATTTAAGTTTTTAAACAGGTTGATCATTTTTAATTTAAATAATTTTACAAAGGGCTTTCATACAACATGTCAGTGCATGAAGACATAGCATCTTTTTAAAATTCAGTTATTTATTGTCAAAGTGATGTACTGAAGGGTTACAGTTTCATAAGTAAGGCAGTGAGTACATTTCTTATCAAACTTGTTACCTCCTCCCTCATTTTTCTCCCATCTTCCCCCCTCCCTAATTCCCCCCCACCTCCAAGCTGTATTGTTGGTTTACAGCATATAGTTTTGTAAGTATTGCTGTTGCATTGGTTTGTCTTTTATCCTTTGTCTCTCCATTTTGATGTTCCCCTTCCCTTCCTTAGTTCTAATAAAAATATATACAATACCGAGGGTACAAAAATCAGTTACAGTGACATCAGGGGTAAAACCCTTGGGAAGAAAGACAAAAGAAAATGGAATAATTTCACATGGCACATTGAAAATAACAACAACAATGATAAACCATTCATTTCCATAACTTGGAGCTCATTTGGCTTAGCATCATCTTATGTGTTCCTATGTACATAGCTATTGAGCCTTAACATTACATCTTGATCAGTGTCATCCTTCTATTATTCTACCCCAAATCTATCCCAACCTCACCCATCCCCTCAAGTTTCCTAGTCCCACAAATATTGAGTGTTATGACTGTATATACCCACTATTTTTCTCTCCATTTGTCTGTCCCCCTCCTGTTAAACCCCACTTCACTCAAACAAAAAATGCCAGTTTCCTGAATTCATCTGTTAAAGTGTTAATTGTTCAAAGAAGGTTTCATTATAGAAATACTACCCTGAGCATACCATACGTTAGTCATACCACTGACTTGTGACATACTGAATACTAAAAGTATTTCCTGCATGTAGCAAATGATATTTTCTATTATGCCCATATGACCTTTCTAGAATGAATTATTTAATATAAAAATGAGTCTGTTTTAAGTAAAATGCAGTAAATAATGGTGCAGTTTTATACAACTATAACAAAAGTCAGAAAATATGTCTAAAGTTGGGAAACCATTGTAGTAATCAGAATATGGGTTGATGAAGCTGGGCATGGGCTATACAACTTTAATCCCACTGCTCAGGAGTCTGAGGCAGGATGATCAGGAGTTTTAGTATAGCCTGGGCTACATGGGAATATTCTATTTCAGAAAGAAGAAAAAAAGGAAGATGAAGAGGAGAAGTATGAGTCTAGAAAAGTCTAGGGTAAAAATCTATCTCTTCTTTTTTGCCAATCCTGTGATCCTGAAAAATGATACAGCTTCTCTGACTTCAGTATTTTCATCCATGAAATAGAAATAAAGATTGCCACATAAAATGAGGCTTGGTTTACAAAAACAGCACTCAGATATTCATCACAATAAGTGAAATGAGCAAGGAATACCAAGTGGTTTACTTGTCTACTGCAGGATTTGTAGCCTGCACCATTAATAGTAGGTGTATGCCCCTTTCAGGGACACAAAAGTGGACAGTGGGAAAGAGAAGGGATGTCCTAGGCTCATGTGTTCTAGACACTGTGAAGTGGAGGCTAGATGAGACTGCCTGGGTGTGGTTGTGAATGTGGCCAGATGAGAATAAGAGGAAACTTGGTAGAAGAGGAGCCTGGCAAGGGTGAGATCCAACTGGAGACAAACAGCAGCTAGGACAAAAGTTGTCTCTTCTAGCTTCCCTCCCCCACTGTTCACTTTCCCTCCTTCCTCATTCCCTGCCTGCCCTCCTTTCTTCCTTCTTTGCACAAATTCACTTCTCATATCCATTGTGTCAGAAGCTTTACTAGGGAACTGAATCTATGTATAAAGTTATGTGTGTGACTTTTTCATGTGGAAGCTTTGTTCAGATGAAAATAGGCATAGAGATTTTTTTTTAATCAAGTTTGGAAGTAAGTTTGACAAGACCAACTCTTTCTCCTCTAATCCCCCTGTCTAGTGAGGTCAAACATCTTTTAAATTGATGATAACTAAAAGGTTACCTTAGGAGACAATCTGTAGGCCAACAACATTTGAAATGTTCAAAGTAGTTAACCAATATATCCAATTCTAAAGATATTCCACAAACAGGGGGATGGAGGGAGGGAGGAAGGGGGAAAGGGAGAGAGAGAAGGAGAAAGAAAAAGAGAGAGAAAGAGAAAGAGGGAAGGAAGGAGGAAGGGAGGGAGGGAGGGAGGGAGAGAGGGAGGGAGGGAGGGAGGGAGGGAGGGAGGGAGGGAGGGAGGGAGGGAGGAGAAGGAGATGGAAAGGGAAATGGAGAGGGAGAGAGAGAGGGAGAGATTACAAGGTTCTTCCCCAAATTGAAAGAGCCAGCATTATGGGCCAACACTGGTTAGATCTAAGTACAACAAAGTTTTTTTCTGCAGTGTGCCACAGTCTCCACCCCTCTTTAATATGCTTTAATACTGAATGCAAGAATGAGATGTTATCTTCATCTCATTCTATTTGATCTTTGCTCCCCTTACACCTGACCATATTCAGTAACATCACAAAGAAGCACCAGAGGCCTTTGAGCCTATCCTCTACAGACCAGATAGCCTAACCTTGTACACAGAACAGATGGCCTCTGTGATAGGGACCATCTCTTTTCCTCAAAATAGTGTGCTCTGTTATATGGGGCTGATAACTTGAATCCAAAGATATATAGGAAAGAAATGTTCTCCTTTAATCTTGATTCCTCAAACCCAGCTTTTGTGTGTCCTTTTTCCTGGCTTCGGGCATTAGCATTTGCTACCATTATTAGTACCTGCTCTCAGTGCCTCTCAGGTGCTTTCCTTGCCAACATAGCATTTGCCCACAAGGAAAACTGGTGCCCTCCCAGGAGATAATAATACTTATCAGGACCTTGTGTGGAGTTCCTGGACCTTTGGGGATTGAACCATGCTGCACACACAGGAAGCCTTCCATTATCACTGCTATTGTTGTCATTATTATTATTCAGGATTAGGCAGCCCTCTTAGAACTCTTGCCAAATTCAGGCAGGTGCCACCTCAGAGCCTCACCTGGCCCCAGCATGGTGGCTTTGGCCGGACGCACCTGGCTGGAGGGCTCTGGTTCAGCCTCCTGCATCCTGGGATTTTGCCAAAGCAGAAATCTGCACTGAAACATTCACTCTACCTTTGATCAAGGGGCAGAGGCTGAGCTTACAGGGAAGGCTGGAGAGGAGCCTTTCCAAGGACGCCCAGTTGTTAGACCATGCTACCACTTAGGGGTGCTTCTTTGTCCATGCCACACAATTCAATGCTTAAGGTCTCCCTTCATGTTTCAGTAGTAAAAAGTAAAAATACTATAAGAACAGTTTGATACAAATTTATGTAGCTTTCCTCTCTCCAATAGAAAACAATTTTTTGAGCATGCTTCACAAGTTCCATGCCTGAAGTGTGGGGAAATCCAGGTTGAAGGAATGTGCCAATTCCTTGACATTAAGATGCTGGGAGAAGGGGCACAATGAATCTCTGCTGACCCCACTACCACAAGCTTAGGAGTTCTTCATAGTTCTTCATGGCCAGGGCCTGGAATCAATGGAAGTCCAAGTCGGTGCCACTCTCAAACACAACATGGCTGTACCTTAAAGATCGTGGGTTTCTCCTGGCCCTGAAACTGTATCCAAGAAGTTTTATACTTTAAATATACCAGGATGACAAGAAGTCTTTGGGAAACTGAGGAAATGGAGGGTTCCACTATCCCAGGATTTTTCTTGATATTCCTTTTCAATAATATTCTATACATTTCCAAAATGTGTAGAATCCTTGGACGAACACTGTCTGGGTAGCTTAGGAACATGTAGTTACAGATTTGAAGAAGCAGTTCAGTGGCATGATAGTCATCTATCCAATCTTGAGCAAGACATTCCTTGGTACATATAAAAGACTGAGGAGAAAGATGAAACAGAGCAGGAACAAATGGAATTCAGAACTATAGAACATCACATACACAGACAATGTACCACAAAGCCCCCTATGTTCAAAGAAATGCAACATGAGAGAGCTGTTGTTTGAATAATGGCTGAGGTTGGGATCTGGGATGGAGTTGGGGTTGGAATCAAAGATGGTACCGATGCTGGTACAGGCGATGTATCTGGAATTCTGTTCATATCCCTCATATCATAATCGCTTATTGGGTACCAAACCACTGATTTGTAAGAGAAAGCTGATACTCCCTAATTGAACTACTTACTTCTTTAGGGCAAGTCCTATTCCTGAAGCTCCTTTACCTTCACAGCTTATCCCATTAGTTTCTACACACAACACTTTCTGTGTGTAGAAAGTAACTGTGTGAGTCCTCCAGTGTGCTAACAATTCAACCTATTGTCTAAGTCCTCTCTGTTGATTTTGTGTCTCAGAGAAACCATATAAGCTTTGGGAGCCAGCAGTCCAAAGAATGCCTGACTCATTCAACTACCTACATACACAGTTTGATCTTAATCTGCACATGGAGCTGTCATTTTCACAAATCTGCACACCAGGGATTTCAAGTGAAATTTGATAGGACTGTAAGGCACTGCTATTTTGAAATTCCTCATCCCTCTTATGCTTCCAAGTTAAGCTCTCACTGGCTACTGCTGATACAGAGAATGCAAAATGAAGACATTTCCCCAAAGCTGGTAAAGACATTGTATGGAGTTCTCCATACTTATTAGATTAAAATACAAAGACATAAACTCTCCATAGATTAGTTTTCCATATCTATGCCCAGTTTGTGCAAATGTGTGCCCAAATGTGAGCACCTTGATGCTGGCTTAACTTCTCCAGGGAGAAAATACTTAAGGAATGTTGGTTCTTCCTCCTTAATGCTGAAAGTCTCCCTAGATCAAGGCAAAACTTGAGCAAATTTCATTCAGAAACAACAACTCTTCCCAGTGTCAATAACTATGGGAAATTATGAGAACAGTGAGCCTAGAAGATAGATGCTGAATGAGTATTTTCTGGCAATAATGTGTCCTTGTGCTATCCGAGTGAGCCATGAATGGTGCCTACAAGGTGTGTCCTAACACTTGGTGATAATTGCAGGGTTGGCTGGAGACCAGGACCTCAGCCTCAAAATTATACAGCCAAGAACCTAGTCATCAAGATTAACCTCCCAGGATGCCAGCTCTGGAATCTTATTGCCCAATAAGCATCTTCATGTATGCTTTACAGAGAAAACAAAACACTCATTTTCTCATATAGAGTCCTGAGGCCTGGTAGCACCGGAAAAGGTATTTTAGCACATTAATGAAAATAAACCAGTCAACACCCTAGAAGAAGTTAGGGTGAGTCAGGAGATAGTCCAAAGCCTGTCTTCTAGACATGTTTCTGCAGCCTGCCTTTCCTTTCCAAAAGTTTCTGGGAAATCTATGCCTATGGCCAGAATGGAAGAGATCACTATGGGCAAATCATACGGCGATCATTTGAAATGTATTACAACTAAGAAGCCATTCTTTCTTTAATTACCTGCTTGTTTCCAGAAAGGAAGAGACATTTAGACTCTAAGACCTAGAAATGAATTTTGTTGTATATACCTTAAGATGTACTTTTGCCAAATCATTGTCCACCTTTTCCTGTTTGAAGAGGGGGTGAGGGCTGGCTGAGCTCTAGGCTGCCATGTATAAAAGAACTGCTCAAACTGTGAGAGGTTTATGAAAAAAGCACAGCAAATAAATTTGAAAAACATGGAAATTGAATAGTTTAGGAAAATATACTGTTTCAAAGGACCTGGATCATTGCATTTTGTGTGTGTTGGGTGGGGGGGGGGGTGTATTTCACAGATAATCATAAAGGCAAAATCTTAGTTCTTTTTAAAAGACACTGAGAGAATTACTGTATAAAATATGCCCTCTAATCACATGAGATTGTATAAATCCAAAAATATATACACATATGCTTGATCAAAGTTACTCTATCGAGATATTTTCAGGTCTAAGTTATATCAGACACTTTTTTATGGACACCTGACTTTTATTTTAATCTTTCATCTAAAGCACAAATGGAATTTTACTGGATCCATGTTTTAAAATTATAACTCCTCTTTTTGATCAAACTTTGTAGTATACATAAATTAGCAACTATGTGCAGCTTCTTGCTATTAAAAAAAGTTCTTTTAATGAAAACATAACCTGAAAAACAAGCAGTATTTTTTGGAGGGAAAAGATATTGGCAGAAACAGCACTGTTTTATTGACATTAAAAACAGTTGACATAACTCTACAAGGATGCTGAAATTTAACTTTTGTATGTTTTTATTATACCCAGTGTATCAAAGATAACAGAATTTATTCATAGAATGGCAGTCATTGAATTCAGTTTTCTGGTACAATTTTCTTCCCATATAAACTCATAAAAAATGTGATGGGTTAACCATTAAGAATGCTTAAAGCAGCCCCTGATGTATGCCCACACAGAAAGAACAGATAGATTGCAAAATGTTTATGCCTTTTACATTTTTTTACAGTATTAATAAGGAAACACTGTGATTACCAATCAGAAAAGACTCCAGAGTGCTGCTTGTAAAGTGCATCATTACAAAGATTTATATCTGTGTCTTGGGAGTAATGTGGAGCACTGATATTTTAAGGGGCTTAGTTCAAAAAACTCTTCATTCAGTGAAAGCCTGGGAGTGAGAAATATTTTTCCTTGTGCCAGAAATGTGTGTATTGTGGTTAGTTTGTGGTCTATACGGTAGGAAGAAATAGACTTGGTCACCCAAAGAGTCACCGAACATTTGGAAATGGACTATGGGGTTGCTATGCACATTTTCAGCAAAATTAGCTACCACAATTAGAAAAAAAAAGTGAGTATAGGATTATCTGTTCAGTCTTGCACTAGTTATATCCTGACTAGACCTCATCCAATGTATTCATGCTTCCAGAAACATCTCTGAGATTTTTTTCAACCATCTAAAGACATCTAATAAATCCTTAGGAGGAAGGCCTTATATTATTTCAATGTGCTCCTATTATCACCTAATAGTTGGTATTTTGAGAGCTAATGACTAGAGAAGATGCATTTTCTAGTCTGTAGCTATAGCCTATATTCATTTTCCAAGTTTCCCAAGCAATACCTATAGAGAGTTTTATAATCAGTTCCACTACCTCTGGATCCAATATGAAAGTTTAACATAGCAGTGTAAACCTAGCTTCAACCAGAACTTGTCAAAAATGATCTATGCCTATCCTGACACATTCTGCTACAAGTATCAATAGTTAGAGTTTTATTTGTCTCCTTATCACAAAGTATAGAGCTAGGGAGGCCAAGATTAGTATATCAAAAACAAGGAAGGGGTTAGGAGTCTGGCTTCCTCGATTTTTTTCCACTAATTTTTGCATGCATGTAGCTTTCTTCTTCCTGGTGGAAGGCATCTGGCAGTACTCTGTATATGACAGGTGACAAAAAAGGGGCAGGGAAAGGAGCACAGAGCCCTGCGGCTTCACTGCCCTAGGAATACCTTCTATATGGAAATGAAAGTTCCCATAGCTTCAAGAAAGTCTAATAAATCAGGTTTGTCTGTGATTTCTAACTGGATATATTAACATCTCAAAGTCAAGATTCTGATACAAAGAAGAATAGAGCAATTAGTGTCAGCCACAAAATTTATTTCTTAAACTTTCAGAAAGATATGTCTTTTTCCCCTAAAGTTAAAGCTCTACTATCTACACAGTGGATATGCAGCTACTTCAATTAATTGAAATTAAATTACATTAAAAATTCAGCACCTCAGTCATAGTAGCCACATTCAAGTACTAAGAGCCATATATAGTGGGCAGCTATTGGATAATGTTGATTCAGAGCTGTTTGTAGGTGGTGAATTTTTAAGCTTATTTCTCTTCGCAATTTTTTTCTTTGGTCCTATTTGATCCTAGTCAATTGAGAAGGTGTTGAGTTTACCAAAAAACATGTAGTGATGGATAGGTATTGCTGTTCTAACATTCTCCTTGTCCCTCAGAAGTAGAATTAAGAGCTATCTCCTCTGCTGAAGACAAAAATGAAAAGCTACTAAACTAGCATTCTTACAAAATGTACTTTGTATCAGTAAGTTTTGGGAAATAGATACGTTTTCCTACAAGAATAACTATTCATCCCAAGGCTGCTTCAGTGCAGACAGCCAGCTCTGGGCTATGATTTGATGGATCACAGGCATGGATGGAGCCTCTTCAAAAATGCATCCCACCCATCCAAATGTCCCAGCCCAGAAGTCCACCATAAAGATGTGGACTTGGTGTTAAGACTCTCTAAGTCCCAGGGGTTCTATCTAGCCCTGGGGCAGAAGGTTCATGCTTGTCACCACTAAGTGGAACTGATTTGACAGATGGTTGTTTCACAGTTGGGAGGGGGAGTGAATAGCTAAGTTTTCAGTGGGAATTTGATCATGAAACATGACAGAAAGCACTGGAAGACATACAGCATGAGAAAGAGGACCGGGCACCTTCATTCACCCATCTTCCCCACCTCCACCAAAAGAGAGTACCACTTAATAGGGGGCAGCAAAGGCAATTTCACTATTTTGCTGTGAGCCAAGAATGGCTTTGGGTAAACTCAACTCATTCACTAAATATTTCTTGAGCACCTGCAAAGTGTTCAGCACAGCACTGACTCTGGATCCAGATCCATGGTGCTCACCACAAGAGACATGGTCCAGACCTAAGAGAATCAACAGTTCAAATAGGGAAGGCATTCAAAGCGATGAAATAAGGAAGTACAAAATCTAAAAAATGCCATGAGGAAAAGAGAACAGGATCCTATTCTCTGAGAAAATGTCACAAACTGAGGCCAGAAAGGTGGGGTAAAGAGCAACAAGGGGAAAAGGGATTGGTCTGAAGATCATATTGATCAAGGGGGAGAGCAGGTGTTAATGCACAATAGCAGG
This sequence comes from Perognathus longimembris pacificus, assembly GCF_023159225.1. Lineage (NCBI taxonomy): Eukaryota > Metazoa > Chordata > Mammalia > Rodentia > Heteromyidae > Perognathus > Perognathus longimembris. The sequence goes on along the minus strand of NC_063170.1, from coordinate 40,075,432 downwards.
ATAGGCTTGGAAAGAAAGACAGTGGCTAGGGGATATAGGGCCTTAGGAGATGTCCATCACTCTTATTTTATAATTCTGGGACAAAATGCCACATTACTAGCTCTTCATTTGATCTTGGGTAATTCCCATGTGCCCCTCTCATCTTAATAATAGCAAACTTATGTGAGTCATATCCTATGTGACTCATAAAGGACCTTCACACTAGCATTTATTATTAACTATTAAAAGTATTAAAAATCAAGATAATATCACTTAAGGGCAATGCCAGGAACTATAAGTACATTGTCTCAATTAATTCTCAGCACAACATTTTATAGCAAGAATCATTATACTCTACAAATGAGAAAACAAAGCTGAAACAAATGAAGGATGAACCTTAACAACCTAGGTATATGTGGGTCTAAAACTTCAAGCTCTAGGTCGGGAAAAACTATAGCTACAGATTGTGGGCCAGCACCTAGTTCTGTAAATAAAAATTTTAGAATACAACACCACCCACTCTTTTGTATATTGATTGATTCCCATTACAAGGCCAAAGCTAAGTATTGACTGCAGAGACTTGATGATCCACAACGCCAACCTATTCTCATATCCAGATATTTAGAGAACAATTTGGATGACTTCTTTTCTTACACAAGATTGGGGCAAGAGATTGGTGGTATACCTTCCTTAGGAATAACCCCCCTCGTCGACACAAGCTTCTAGGTTTACCTCTGTGTTTCTTTTCTGAGAAATAGGTCTATGGTTTTCAACAGATTCCCAAAAGAATTTTTATCTTAAGCAGTGTTAAGAACAGAACCAGGAGATGTTTTAGCAAAGTTATCTTAATGTGTGTGTGATCCCCACGCTCACATCAGAAGCATTGCCTGAGAAAATGTTAGAAATGTGAATCTCTACTAAATTAGTCCCAAATGGTGGGATCCAGTAGTCTGGATTTTAACAAGTTCCCCAGGAGATTCCAAAGCCCACTCTAGCTTGAGAACTTCTTGACTAACCTCCCTAAGTCAAAACTCCCAATGCCAAAGTCAAAACACTGAATGCCTGAATATCAGGACTCCTTGGTCTAACAATTATTTATTTCACTCTATAAAAAGAGGAACAAACTGGCTTATTTAAACAGATACTTGAAGTTACTTGACGACTGTCAACTGTGGCTTTTAAAACTGAACATGTAAGTGCATCTGAGATTTGAAATTAAAGGTCATTTCACATTTGGCTTTCTTGCCTTTCAACATTGGACTCTCATTTAAGCTGTTCAGACTGATTGTTAATGGCCAACCAGGGTAAACCCCTCTGCAGACGCCACACTGTGAAAAACATTCTAGAGACCACCATCTGGCCCATTCTTTTTTAGTGACACAAGTGACAAAATGGTCAAACATAAAAATTCACTGCCTCAGAACTAGAATTTTCCTCCAACAAACTAGCTATCATGTGTCTGCCCATCTCTGCCTGTCTACAAAAGCATTTCTGGTTCAGACCTAAGATGGCTCTCCCTCACATCCCCTAGACCTTTCCTTGTGTTCTTCTCTTGACCATTTGTTCATTTCAGAATCATTTCATTCTGGCTCTAGATTCATTCTTGTTACTTGACAGGTGAAAATGAGATTGCTGTTGTTGCTTTTAGAATCATGATTTTAAATGAAAACATGATTACTTGGAGGTTCTGTATACATTCCACTTCTACTGTTTTCTTTTCATTTTTAGGACTGCCTGGGAAGAGTAGCTTTCTCCTCCATGCACTCAGGCCATCTGGGAGAAGCTTGCCCTTGGCTTGGAGGAGCTCATCCAGAGAGATGCATACATACAAATGGATGCAAAGTTAACCAGCTGCCCAGTTCAACCATAACTTCACAGCATTGTCTTCCAGCTCAGAGCCCCATGCAGGGTTTTTCATTGTCTACACTGCTCCTGCAGCGATTCCAGAAGTTTCACATAAACCTAGCCTACACCTGCATAATTTAATAATTATTATATCAATATTTAATTACCCTCCACCTGCATAATTTAAATCAATTTTTTTTGCTTGTTTTATCCATTTGGAGCTCAGGGTGTATGAAGCAGGTGTGCTGATGTCGAATGTGACATTTTCTAGAAGATTCCCTCTATAGCATTAACCAGACCTCATGGCCTAGAAGCAAAAAGTAAGTATTGTGTTTGGGAACTAATACAAGTAGCCATGGTCTGGCAAGAACCATGTAAGTATTTGGGTAGGATGTGGTCTGTACTTGCATACAACCAGTTAAAGAAAACAGAGTGCCCTAATTACTTCATTTCTTAACAGCTTCCTAAATTTTGTTCCCTCCCTCCTTCAGTAACAGTTTTCTTCAGAAATCCACTAAAATATTTCTAACTTTACAACTCCATTCTAACCAAAATTTGTTCTTATTAAAAGTATAACATCAAGTAGCATCCAGCACTGTTCTAATAGCTTTCTGTAGATTAACTCATATGACCCTTACAATAACACTGTGAGAACATGAGTATCATCCCCACTTTACAGAGGAAAACACTGAGCTTTTAGAATTAGAGGATTTGCCCATGATTGCCAGCTTATAAATGGTGAAGCTGGAATTTGAATCTGGGCAGTCTGGGAGCAGTTTTCATGTTCTAAACCACAAGGCTCTGCTTAGCCCAAAAGACTCTGCTATCTTCTTTGTAAAAAGCCCATCCATTGGCTGAAAATATTATCTTCCTTCTGAGTATGATAGTGAACTCTCTACTGGCATCCCATGAGCCACCTGTAATGGGAGCTGGTGGCTATGCCTGTTGTTTCTGGGTCCACCTTCCTGACTTACTGAGTCAAGAGCTCAACAGTAGGGCCCAAGTAATTGGACTGATTGAGAGATTCCATGCACATCTCCTCCTAGTACCTCTCCCAAGGCCTTGCAGAGACTTCAGGCTTCATAAATATGTATTGGCTAGAATCACAGAAAGAAAAGAAAGATATCCAGAGAGGAACAGGAATAGTACATTGAGCAAAAAGGAAAAAAAAAATGTTCTCTCTTTTACCCAGAATCCTGTTTTCTCTCACCTACCATTGTTTATTCAAAAAGGATGGATTCTCATGTGGTTTGGGCAGCTTTCAAGCCAAATGACCTTTATCCAATTACTTGGCCTCCCTAAACCTGTTCTACTGCTTTGTTAAAAGTTAAAAGTAAAATGTGGTAAGTCTGGGCTGGGGATATAGCCTAGTGGCAAGAGTGCCTGCCTCGGATACACGAGGCCCTAGGTTCGATTCCCCAGCACCACATATACAGAAAACGGCCAGAAGCGGCGCTGTGGCTCAAGTGGCAGAGTGCTAGCCTTGAGCGGGAAGAAGCCAGGGACAGTGCTTAGGCCCTGAGTCCAAGGCCCAGGACTGGCCAAAAAAAAAAAAAAAAAAAAATGTGGTAAGTCTGAGCCCTGATAGTATTTATCAAAGCACTGGTTACATAATAAGTACTCAAAGGTAAGCTTTTTCCATATGACCACAAACCACAATGCATGAAAGGACATAAAGAAAGCGCATAGTGTGGTGTACAATTTAAGATCCATTTAGGAATACAATTGGCTTCCTGGGGCACACAAGATATATATAGTGTCTGTCTGTCAAGGGGCAAGTCCAGGAGCAGATTCAGATGTTATGAGGCCTAAAGCACATACAACTTTGAGAGAATTGCCTTAAGAAATGAGGGTGGACCTAGAAAAAACTATGTTAATGAATTAAGTCAGACTCAGAGAAACAAAACACACACACACACACACACACACACACACACACACACTTTCTTTCATATGTGGATGAGGGATCTAAATTATAAATATATAGAGATATAAACAAAGTCTCATGTATATACACATACATATATACATATGTATCAATCACACAAGTATATTATCTAAAATATGGTATATGCTGAAAAGGATTCCAAAGGTGTAACTCCTTTGAACAACTAACTTACAGTTTCACCAAATGAATACCAGGAAGTTAAAAGATGTTATAGAGGGGGAGGCCAAGGGGAGGGAGGAAGGAAGGCAAACAGCTAGAGGAAAGATGGGCAAATACAGTCATAATATTCAGTATGAAAATGGATCTAGGTAACCTAAGGGAATAGGTGAGGTAGGAAGAGATCAAGGAGAACAATGGAAGAGGTGACATTGATCAAGATGTATTGTACTCACAAACTGACAGATTGAAACCTCCTAAGCTACCTAAACATAACTTTAAAAATTGTAGGAGGTAATTATTGTAAAGTATTAACAAAAGTGTTCAGTAATATTTTTTTAAAAAATTAAAAGTAGATAATAAAAGTTAATTTAATAAAGAAGTAGGATTATCGAAATGTTATCAGAAAACACAAATCATGTGAACTCACCTGGTTGAGACCTCCCAGGGTGTAGAAGGAACCTGGAAACTTGAACTTTATTAGCATCATAACTAATCTATCTCTGGCCAGCTCTCCAAAAAAAGCTGGTAAATCTAAGGTAGATAAATACAGCTTGGAAGTTATGAATGGACACCAATAAATAGAGTTCAATGTGGCTCATAGCCTTTTTTTTTTTAATCTCCTCTTTGGTCTTGCCTAAATGAGAGCTTTCCCTTTTCTTTGTTCTGGAAAAGTTTCCAAGAGGATAATTCTTCTTCCTTTCACCTGTCTGCAGTGAGATCACCTCATTACCTTCACTCATCACCTCCTTAATCCCTAGGGCAGCACCCTTTTTGGGGTTTATGGGGATCCATTTGCTCAAACTTGTCTTATGCCTACAGTTAGACAAGGGGCTAGTAAACAAGAACAGCATGTTTCACTCCCTTCTGGCCAAGAATTGCCCCTGGGTCAAATCACCAGAGCACAGGGACTTGGTTTCTCACTCTCTAACATGGGGTGATTAAAAGGCATTCCCTTCCATCTCCCTCCCCAGAAGTCCTATGAGCTGTCAGCAGATGAGAGATGAATAAGTTCTTGTTATTGGAAGACTTGGCACTCTAAAGTGGAAATGCACTGTTTAATTACAAGAAAAAATGTATTCCCAGGGCTGAGAGTTCATTTCATTTCTTTTTTTTTTTAATGAAAGAATTTGGAAGCCAAGTAAGCTAAAGTTTGCACACAGAACACTCAGCACTCATGGCATGAGAAATGTTTATCTAAGGAGAACATGCAGAAGTGTGGTTAGAACAAGGGAAGGAATAAAAGAAATCAAGATCGCTATCAGGTTTACTGGCACTTAAAGGGGAAAAAAGAAGAGAGGGAAAGGAGAAGGCAAGGTCAATGAGAGAAAACAGGAAAACAAGAGCAACTTAGACAACATTTTCAGAATAGAGTCCTGCCATGCCCCAGCCTTGCCCTTTCTATTAATTCATTCTGAGATTATGATATCTTCTGAAATTTACAGTTGCAGATTTGAGCTCCACAAATATAATACAGGTTCATTCATCAGAGGCAGTAGACCACATTTCCAGCAAAGATGAGAACAGAATCTAAGCATTTGTCACCTCTATGAGAGGTGTTCCCACTGTACTACCTTGACTATATCTGCCAAATCAGCCAAGGAGAAAGATCATTGAAATATCAGCTTGTTCATTTCAAGTAGATGTAGTACTGATATTTGCACTTTTCAAGGGGAAGACTTTCAAGATAGGTTTCAAAAGACATTATAATTAAAAAGCATTGCTCTTACATAATAGAGTGTAATTACAGATATCCTTCATAATAAATCCTAGTGATTCATTGGCCTATGGAGCTCTGAGTATGGACAAAATACCCTGTTCTCTGGGAGTTTATAGTTTTGCTTGGGAAAGCAGAACCTAGACACACCAAAGCTTTACAAACAATACAGAGAAGGTTAACAGTTGATAAGGATCCAGGGACAAGCTTGGAAAGCATAAAAGAGGATTCATCCTGGGGGCTGCAAGAGACAGGACTGGGTATGATGAACTAGTGAATTTGGGAAAGGGGAATGAGAATGCAGGAGGATAATAAGGATCTATGTGAGCCAAGAACCTCTGGTTAGATTAGAGACTTGGTGTACAGAAAATTGATGCAAGAATGGGAAGAGTTCACAGCCAGATTGAGGAAGGCTAAGTTAAAATTTGAGCAATGAAAACACAGACTTTATTCTACAGCTAGAAAAAAAATTATGATTTTAGCAATAACATGTAGAAAAATATTCAAATCACCTTGACTACAGTGTACAACAAGGAATAAAATAAAAAAGTTTCTTAAGTGTGGACTGATCTTAAAGAGAGTAAATGTTACTCTTAACTCTCATTTATCTGTATCTTTCACTGGAAGCCAAACTTTTCTCAATGATGATGGATAGAAGAAACTTCAGATGCTTTCCAAAGTATCCGAAGCAAATAGCAGCAAGCTCATCAAAAAGAAATCACTGACATTAGAAAGTTAGGTGATGTCCATTCTCCTCCAAAATAATCTTAGACAATATTTGTGTCTAAAAGAGATGCTAAAATTGCCAGACAGTGAGGAAAAGGGAGGCAGGACAGAAAAACTACAAGTCAGAATTTGCCCCATTCAAAGTTTAGCCCTAGCCTCCAGCCCCAAACTCCCCAACATGAACTGCTACCCCCAGGCAGAGCCAAGAGGAAATCCACAGCCACAAGTGCCTGTTTGTTTGAACCTCATTGGCAGTTTACCAGGGCCAGCTAGAGAGTCCTTGGGCAACCACAACTGTCAGTTGAAAAGACAGGAAGGACACCTGGGGACTTGAACTTTAAAATAAGATCTGTACCCTCGTGCATACCCCCATACACCATTCTTGACTTTGGACTTTTACCCTCTGTAGCTTATAAAGCAAATATATGAGCAGATATATTTTAATGTATTTGTTATATGTTGTGTTTGTCTGTGTGTACGTACATGTAAGCATAGAATAGTTAAGACATACAGAAAGATGAAATAAAATGTCCATACGTACCTGCAACAGGGGAAGATATCAATTAATTTAGTTTTCTTTATAAAAACATCAAGACCTTGTTTGCTTATTTCCCTAAAATCCACTTCCCTTCATCCACTAAACTTTTTCTTAAGTGCCCTTCCCTATGAGCATTCTCCTCTCGAACTATTAAGCCCCATAATACAACTTAGCTTGTATTATATGCCTAACACTTTGCCAGGCATCAGGAAAATCAAGTTCCTGCCCTCCAGGGACTCCAAATCCTTTAAAGGAAATAAAAATACAAACAGCCCTGAAAAGGGGGGCCAGAGACCTAATGGAACACATGCCTTAGCACCTATCTGTAGCCTTTACTGAGGGGCAGCCTTAGGCAGATATGTTCATTTGGTTCCACTGTCCTCCAGCTGTTGATTGGCCAGTAAAGGGCAACAAAGCCAAGAACAACCAATTACCAGGCTGGTCAGCCACCTATAGGGTGGCTAGTCATAAAATGGACTCCCACCTAACCCAAGGTGCACCCAATCAGATTCCTATTCTTGGAATTTAAAGGAGAATATTGATAGCACAGCAGCAATCAGCAATAGTAAAAGATGGGAGGTGAAGTAGGAGGAGGTAGAATAACCAGAGTGTACAGGAGCTAACCACAATTTTAATATTAAATGCCTACTCTGTATCAGACTTTCTTGGTATTACTACTTTCTTGTAACAGAAGAAACTGAGACTTCGATGCAGTGATTTCACATCCTCAGGCCTCAAACATCGTTATGCACACACAGACACTCTTTCTAATACCTTCCTCTTCCACGAACAGAGTCTACCCGTTCTTTTTTTTTTTCAGTTTCAGGATTCTTTGTTATTTTTCTTTTAAAAAATATTCCCTTTAAATACAAATTTTGTTTTCTGATTGTAATAAAGTCCTCACTACTTACTGATTGTAAAAAACATGAAAAATATCTAGACAAATGTGTATTTTGTCACTTTTCCTCTTTTTTTGTATTCTTCTGTTCTTTTTCTTAAGTTTCTTTTTTTCTGAATAATTATTTATTTATTGTCAGTGATGCACAGAGGGGTTACAGTTTCATACATAAGGCAGTGGGTACATTTCTTGTACAATTTGTTACCTCCACCCTCATTTTCCCTCTCCCTCCCCCTTTCCCTCCCCCACCCCCATGAGTTGTCCAGTTGGTTTACACCAAATGGTTTTGTAAGTATTGCTTTTGGAGTCATTTGTCTTTTATCCTTTGTCTCTCGATTTTGAAATTCCCTTTCCCTTCCCTAGTTCTAATACCAGTATACACAGTATCCAGGGTACTCAGATGAGTAGCGTGGTACAAGATGGTAGTGTGGGGACAACCACAGGGAGGGGATACAACCTTGCTACTCAAAGTGTGGTCTCTGAGGCAACAGCAGCGGCATCACCTGGGAGCCTGAAAGAAATGCAGACTCTCAGGCTCCACCCAGACCTGCTGAACCAGAATCAGCATTTCAACAAGATGCCCAGATGATCTGGTTACCACATCAAAGTTTAAGAAATGTTTTCTCTTATTTTATATTACTTGTATTACATATGGCAGTCTATCATTATTTCATTATTACTATTGAATCTGTTGCTTGTCTCCTTCAACAAAATTGTAGTTTTTATAAAGGCAGGATCTTTGTCTGAACCTGACCATCACTATTAATCCTCAGAATTTAAAACTATTTCAAGAATACTAGTTGAACGAATAAGTAATTTTGAATAAGTAATTTTCTCACAGCTAGTAAGAGCTTGGCATGATGGCACATATCTATAATCCCAGCATTCAAGACGCAGAGGTAGGAGCAACTTGAATTTGAGGACAGCGTGGACTGCACAGTGTGATCCAGTCTCAAACACCACTACCTAGGATTCCAAAACCAGTCTCTATCTTCCTGTTTGACATGCTCATTCTCCAGCTTCCAGGAGTGCAGAAGGCTGACCTCTCTCTGCTGAGGCCCTCTTTGCAAATGGCTAAAGGTGGGCTGGGGATATGGCCTAGTGGCGAGAGAGCTTGCTTCGTATACATGAGGCCCTGGGTTCGATTCCCCAGCACCACATATACAGAAAACGGCCAGAGGTGGCGCTGTGGCTCCAGTGGCGGAGTGCTAGCCTTGAGCAAAAAAGGGAGGCCAGGGACAGTGCTCAGGCCCTGAGTCCATGGCCCAGGACTGGCCAAAAAAAAAGCAAATGGCTAAAGGTGCCCTATCCATGGTCACACCACTTTTTAGGGACAATCTGACTCCAACTGAATGGGGGCAATGTGGAGGCTTAGACAATCCCTCATTCTGAGACACAGGGCCAGACAGCCTGTGCAATCAGCTACTCTATTCCTAGCCTTCTTTCCTTTCCTTCCCCAATGAAATTGATCCCAGAGGTGCCTCCCTGACCCAGGTCTGTACCCAGGTCACTGTCTCGGAGTATATTTCCTAGGTACCCTAGTTTAAGACCAAGAGATATGGGGCTGCACTGATGATGGGCCCTTTAGAAAAGAATGGAGTCCTCCTTCCAGAGAGCTTGCTTAGACTGTTTCCAGATTCCAAGAAAGTCATTGTTTCTCCTCTAGAGCTTCCAATACCTTGATGCCCTACAGTTAAAGCAAATAAGTCAGAGCGGTAGGTAGATGCTCAGAGGTCTAAGGAGATGGGCATGATGGCACATACCTGTAATCCCAATACTCAGGAGGCTGAGACAAGCTGCACAGTGAGATCCTGTCTCAAGAAAAATGGTAAGGAAGAAAAGGAAAAGGAGGAAATGGATCAAGAAGGCACAATTGATTTTAATCCACCGGATTAGACTACTAATTGTGTAAGAACTGCCTTCAATACAAGATTTTAAGTCAGACTTCAATGTGATGTCAAAAACACCAGCCACATAGTATACATATAACAAATACTTAATAAGGTATAAAGAATCAGAAACACATGCCTAAAAATCAAAAGTGAAGCATAAAGAATGATGAATGTTTTTCTCCTACTGAAGGCATGAGTTAGCATTTGCATTTTAGCCATAAAATGTATACATACTTACATAATCCAGTGCGATAATCTCAGCATTGGAAAGTGGGCAGATTGTCCTAAAATACTATAAAGGATGGGTTTTTTTTGGGTGATTGAAGTATTTAAATCATTTATAAATTGATCCCATTCAATAATTCCCAAGGCTAAAATTCCAGAATGAAAGAAAAAAGTTAACAGTCAAGAATGGAACTGAATCTCTAAATAGGGGTCCACTTTCAACCATCTGTCAGGGCATGCATTGTTCCATGAGTCCCTGGTACATGAAAGGTTTCCAGATGGTATCCTACCTAAAACAGCTAAACTTGGAAGAAAATGTATGAATGTCTTAAGACATTGGATATTAGATAACAAAAGACAGTAGTTCCTAACAGACAGAAAATAAACGAGGTGAGCCCTCTAAGATAGCCCTAGTTTACTGTGTGGAGAAGGAGTCCAGGCTGTGATACAGGGAAGGGAAGGAACTCCAGGCAAAGTACAGTGGCCTCCCTAAGTAGAGGAGGCAGAACTGAGAGTCTACAGATGCCAGTGCAGGCTGAGCCACCTGAGAGGAGAGATCTGCACAGAGAACTTCAAACATCAGTGGAAGAGCAAGTACTAACCAGTGCACGTGAGTTCAGAGATTAGAGAAAATGGTGCCCAAAGCTTCAGGAGCAGAGGAAAATTACATTAAAAACTAAAGGCAATGCAGCTCTGGCCCCACTTAATAAAGCTTCAAAGACAGGCCCTTCAGAAGCCCTGACCTGGCTCTAAGTCACTTAACCACATCTGAAAACCAAGCTCAGAAATGTAGAAGTGCAGCAGCATCTACCACCCAACAAGGTAATTGTCACAATAGCTGGCATCAAATTAAAAATTACCAGGCATACAGGAAATGTGCAGAAAAATGCAACCCATCTGGGTCTGTTGAAACTGACCCAGAATGACAGAGATGGTGTAATTAGAAGACATACACATTAAAACTAATAAGTACAACTGTATTCCACATGTGCAAGAAGCTCCAGGAAAGATTCAATTTATTAAGCAGAGATATACAGATCATTTTTAAAATCAAACTTCTAGAAATGTAGCATGGTGAATTACACTGAAATCTGCACTAAGGATCCTCAAAAGTCTGTGCTCTTCCCAGAGAAATGGAAACAGCAGCTAGTGAGCTGCTTCAACTTGTGAGCTCCTGTGTTGATACTGATCGATGCGGCTGGCTTCCTAGAAAGGGTGGAGCTTTGGACAGTGTGGAGCAACACCAGATGCCTAAAGGTCAGCAGTCCTCTTCCTGTAAGGCAACTGAGGCGAGCTGAGCAAGGGACAGGAGGCAAGAGGTCATGAGTTCTGGCCCTAATTAGCTCCTGCCTCCAGCAGCTGTGTGATTTGGGGGTAAATAGCCAATCTCCCTGACCATGACTTTCTTAACTCTGTAAAATAAAGATGCTAATGACCATAATACTCACTTTGTAAGACTGTTGTGACAACTCAGCTTTGTTACATAAGAAAACATGTCCCCAAACTCGTCACAAAATCCAAATATTTGGAATTATTTTGCATATCCCAAAGGCCAGGAGAAACAAACATCCCCAGCAACTTCACATATTTTTCCTCAACACCTAACATCACACTTAGAAATCTAACCATTTATCTTTTCATTGACATGCCTCCAACATTGCTTGGGGCTTTTCAGTTAAGAGCAAATAAGAAAAAAGTAAGACATTATTTGAACAATTAAGGCTGGGAGAAAAGAAAAATTAAAGCTTGCTGAATTGGTTTTCTATGTATGTGACAACCAGTCCAAATTTAATGTGGAAGACAGCCGTTCCATTACACTTACTGACTCAGAGGGTTGGATATGGTCCATGGTCTGGGACCTGGCTTATTGCTGCTCTCTACTGAGTCTGCAAGCCCATCTAGAAAGACTTGAACTCCAATCGGCTGGGATCCTCTACAGTCTGCTCCTCTCTCATGCCTTCCTCCGAAGGAAGATGACTTGAGATGGGTCATCATCCAAAGCACTGATCCAGGTGCTTTTATGAGTTATCTCATGGCTACAGGGCTCTAAGAACAGTGTCCAGAGAGAGTGTCCAGAAAGCACGAATCATAAAACCACCAGGTGAGAGCATGACCTTTATTCTCCTGTATTAACTGGCTCACCACTAATGAAATCATTTACAGGTCCACCCAGATTCAAGAAGAAAGAACAGACTGGGAATATGGTTTAGTGGTAGAGTGCTTGCCTAGTATTCATGAAGCCCTAGGTTCGATTCCTCAGTACAACATAAACAGAAAAAGCTGGAAGTGGTGCTATGGCCCAAGTGGCAGAGTGCTAGCCTTGAGCAAAAGAAGCTCAAGGACAGTACCCAGGTCCTGAGTTCAAATCCTAGGACTGGAAAAAGGAGAAGGAGAAGAAAGAAGAAAGAACATTGACTCATTTTTTTCTCCCAATGGGAGAACTATTAGGAGTCATTTTTTTTTAATCTGTAAATTTTACAAAGGTAAAAGTAACACCAAGGCTATCCAAAATTTCAGAACAATGATTAATAGTGCCATCTCTCCTTAATTGTTTAGCCAAAGAAAACCATGTCTAGTCAGGTGTCAGTGGCTCATACCTATACTATTATCTATCTACTCAGCTATCTACTCAGGAGGCTGAGATCTAAAGATCATGGCTCAAAGCCAGCCTGAGCAAGAAACTTTGTGAGACTTCATTTCCAATTAACCACCAAAAAAGCGAGAAGTGGAGGTATGGCTCAAGTGGTCGAGTGCTAGCCATTAGCACAAAACCTCATGAACAGTGCCCAGACCCTAAGTTCAAGCTCCAGGCCTGGTACAATAAAAATAAAGAAAACTATGTTATCAATAGGCCTTTTCTCTGGCATTCCTTCTTTTGCATTATCACTGAACATTGCCAATGCAGAGTAGTGGCAACTATGGAAATGAGACTTGGCTTGTCATAAGCATAACATCCAAACCCTCCTACAAAATTATTAACAGGATGGAACCAATTAGAGCTACCCTTTGAGCTTTATTCAGATGTCTCTAAGACACCAAAATAGAAAATGCTTTTTCCTGAAGCAAAATGAAAATTTCAGAAAAACTTTAACTGACAGTGTGTTTATAACAGAATCCCTAGTCTTCAGGGGCTACTCCAAAGAAATCCAGTTAATAAAAAGAAAGCACATATTAAGTGATATAAGTAAAAACAGGCCTGTTTCTGCAGGTATTTGGTTTGATGTTTTTCGAGTTTTATAAAGAAAAGAATGACGAACCTGGTCTGAATTAGGAGGACATGGGCTTAGTATTTATGTGGAGTTGTGTGAGATGTGTTCAGATATAAAAGTATCCCCAAAAGTTGGCAGGAGAGTTTGCCCTCAGGAAAATGTCATGGTCACCCATAAATGTTAAGCTCAACAAAATGCATAGAGCTACTACCATGAGCTGAGAAGTTAGTACTCAGAAGTCCTGTTCATTTGGTTTGTTTTGAACCAAACTATAGCCATTTTCCTTTTGTCTTTTAATGTACTTTGATCACATAGCCCCCATTCTCCCCTCATATTTCCCTTCCTCTTCCCAAATTGTCTTCCTTCTGCTTTCATGTCGTTTTTGAATCCAGATTCCACATATGAAAGAAAGCATGATATTTGTCTTTCTGATGCTAGCTTATTTTGCTTAACATAACAATCTCCAGTTCCATCCATTTTACTGCAAATGATTTTGTTCTACTTTATGGCTAAATAATATTTATTGTGTGTGTATATACTCATATATATACATCATATTTTCCTTATCTGTTCATCCATATCACCCAATTTTGTATAGAGAAAATGTACATGAAGACCAGTGCCGAAGATAGTACAAGTAGTGATTGGGAACAGACATTAGAACAAATCTCATTTGAAAACTGAATTGCAACTGCTACTTACTAACTGCCTGATCTTAGGTAATTACTTTGCCTCCTAATATTTATAGCCCATCTGTAAAATGAGAAAGATTATATTAGCTCTCTCTTAGTAGTAAGTGAAGATTTAGTACAATTCATTAAAATGCATCTTAAAGCCTGATTTTTATCATTTTGTTTTCCGATAATTTTTATCCCCATAGTTTGATTCTCAAAAGATAATCTATTCATATTAGAGAAAAATTTGAGCAATGGAGAAATATGCATAGAAAAACACAAATTATCTATTACTCCAGTACAAAGAAGCGCTTTTGTTAACATTTTAAAATATTCCATTTATTCTTTTTGTTGTTCACTCACACTGAGATCTCACTGGGTTGTAATTCTGCAAGCTACCTTTTCCCCTTCTTCATTGTAGGATCAGTAATTCCCATACAATAAAAAATCATCTTGAACTTCCCTTTAAATAGTTGTGCAGTTTTTCAATTACGCTCATGTGACTTAAGTGTAACACTAAAAGTTTACCAGAGGAAAAGGAGATTCCATTCTTCACAGGAACTTATTTTCCTATCCACATGCTTTAAATGATGTTAGGGACATGACATGAAATCTGAAGTATGAAAGAATTATTAAAATATAGCTCTAGATCTGATCATATAGAGAATGAGGGAATAGCCACAGTCCAATTTCCTAGATAGCTAAGGGTGACGTTCTGAATCATTTCCTCAAGAGTATCACAAACCTATGACTTCCACAAAGAAATTACTTTAATTTCTGATTTTCACTGAAGTATCTTCTGTCACTTGTGCTCCTGAGTCTGTTTTTTAGAACACATAAGAAATCCTGATGATCTGGTTAAAAATGGCCTTCCTGCCCATCACAAATAAAGCTCTTTTCTTCTCGTAAATGTTCTAAGAAATTAGCAGGTAATTAGGGGAAGGCACTTATTAATTAGTATATGGTGCTCTGTAGTCAGCAGACATACTTGACGGGCACTCAGAAGCAGCACTGTTCTTTCTGCTTGCACAGTGTTCTCATTGGTTGGGCTGACTTTGTGCCTAACCATTTTAAAATGTTAATTTGTTCCTGTTTGTTTTAGTCATCCCTGCCTAAACATTTAATGTTCTGTGGAAGTGCTTCCTGTGTTTGTTATTAAAGCTTCTTATGCTCTGCTTTGGGCTCTGTCTCCTTGCACAGTTCACCAAAACCAAACAGAAAAAATGCCTCAAAATGCAAACGGTCCCTGAATTATTATACCTATTACTTTTTATTAGTAGTAAAGAACAAAACAAAAAAAGAAGCAAGGAACAGTTCTATTTATGCAAAGCAGTTAGAACATAAATAATAATGAAATGCTAAAAGTATAAAACTACTTACATGATATTAATTTAATTCTAATAAAAAGTAGGTTTAGGTATTGCCTTCATGATAGCAAATGTGGTACATTTTGTTTTCATCCAATATTTATACCCCAAAAACATTTTGGTTTAGGAAATAAAGTAGTGATAAAAAATTACAGTCTTTGGATATTGGGCTTTGACTAGTCCCCTGCTGCCCTTTATTGTACATTTCAGTAAAATACAGTACATCTTGCTGTTTTATTTCATTGTTTGTGGCCCGTGCAAAATCCTATCGTCCAGCTGCCCAGCATAAATGAACAACAAATCAGAAGAACCAGAGAGACACTTTAACTGATTAAACTGGTTCTGAAATTTCCCTTTTACGGCTAAATTATCATCTTATTGCAATTATTTTTATATGTTGTGATTATTTTTACACATCGTGATTATTTCGGCAAAATTCTGTGAGAGATGCTAGTCAGAAAGCTAAGGCAATAAGAGTGTTCCTCCTTCCGAGCTAAGCACAGTAAGTGGTTTGGGTTTCAAGGCTTAAACGTGTGCCTTTTACACTCTCAAATTACTTAAATCAGCTGATGAGTGGAGCTCAGATAATCAGATTTTTTTTTTCTTCCTTTCATTCTTTGTTCAAGGTGTGTCATTTTACCTTTGCTAAGTTCTTTGGCCTAAGGAATTTTGTCACAAATTGAAGGAAAGTAATATTATTCTGTCAAAAGACAAAATGACAGGCAAAACAGAATTCAGGTACCATTCACATTTAACCGTGCAGTGATTTAGAACTAGATAAATACCTTGAGGAATTGTAGAAAGTATTAGAGCAATCAGGTTTACAATATTAAACTTAACACATGAAAATATATTTGTCACATTTAAAGATATCCTTTAAGGTTACCTGATAAAGCAGAATAAATGCTGTCTGAAAATAAAGGAAATGTAAACTCTCAGCAGAAATCACAGACGTTTCTTTTTTCAAGCCCAATGTGTACAGATGCATTAGAATACCAAAGCCACCATGTATGTATGCATGAGTTATGCACTACACAACCCCAAGGGACTCCATTCCCACCAATGGGAATGGTGCCTTAATTAAATCTCATTAATTTTGTGCCTTCTATTCCAGAATATGTATGTGAATGCAAAGAAGTGAAAAGAAAATTTACTCTTTAGGACCTAATATAAAAACAAAACTAAACAAAAGCATTGTTGCTGAGTCATCATGCATGGACAGGTGTATATTAAGTCCTCAGTGGTGAATTTTATTGGCTACATCTTTTTAAAAGAAAAGAGAGAGAATTTTTCCAATAAAAAAAGTCTAACTACAGTTGAACTTCAGGAAGAAGTTCTAAGATAGGTAAAGGAACAGTTTTCCATGTTTCAGGAGCAAGCATTACACAGCGACTGTTAATATACTGCCACATAAGGTCACTTTCCAGACCTAAATGTGAATTTAGACAGAGCTACTTGCCTGGCTCCACAGGAGTAGCTGATCTTGAGCTTGAAAGCAACAAAATGATGTTCCCTTCAAAACTGTACTATACTTCAGGCGCCTATTTAGATATATTTATTTTTACCTCTCATCTGCACTAGTAACTTTAATAAGAAAGAAATATATATCCACAGTTTCTGTCTAATTCCAGCATGGATTATAGGAGGACCAATTGGCAAGATTTTACTACAAGTGACACCTCTGAGTTTGTCCAGGACTCTTATTTAAAATAAATTAATAAAAATAAACATTTGATCTTGTCACCTGCTAGATAGAAGCAAATATTAAGTACACTTGGATAAATAAGCAAGAAGTGATCTATACATTAACACATTCTGGAGAAGGGCTTTTGATTCTTTGACTATCCTAGTTTTGTTGTTGTTGTTGCTGTTTAACTGAACAAACTTGCCTTGATCAACTCCAGATCTGTTTCCAAAGGGCACAGCAGCTCTGTTTGCCAGAATCGGGCAGGTCCGAATCTTTCCTCCCATGGTCTCACTGATGCTTATTGGTGAGCACACACTTGTGCCTACACAGCCAGGAAAATCCAGTGCCCAACTTGTGTACACACAAATCAACAGGGCATGCAGATACTCGATCTCTCTGCCGAACTGAAAGTAAGAATTCCTCCATTGGCATAGTTGTGGCATGGGAAATTGTTGGAATTCTTGGAGTCCTGAGGTAGAAGCAAATGATTAACATGTCTCCATAAATCTCTGCTGATTTAAGATTTAAATACATACTAAAAATGGCTAGGACGTTTGGGTCTTCTATTTATAAATGCTGGTCCCTTTTGCTTTTATTTCTAGTCCACCACCACGACCACCCCCTCCTTGGATCAAAGAGAGAATTCCAAGCAGACTGAAAAACAATGGTAAATGTTTGCATTGCTGAAATTCACGCTGGTGCCATAAGTGGATTTAAGGTGGACTGGGCTCTATAAACAAAATAAAAAGATGGCATTCAAATGAAAATATGTAAAAAAGATCCTGGGGAAAAAATGCTTCAGAGAAGCAGTCTGGTTAGTTGTAAAATGACTTTAAATTAGGCTTTAAAAAGGATTGCTAAATCTTGACACATATATGAGCAGCTTATTATCATGCAATTGTGCAGTAGTTGCTTGATCTTGTTACTGATTCGTCACATATGAATAAATGATTAATTACCAGAAAGGCTAAAACAGAGTAGAGAGCAGGGAGAGTGGAGTGCTGAAGCTCACCCTGCAAGAGGGGCTTAAACACGTTTATTGCCCTTTAAGTGCATTTCATTAAGGCCAATTAAGGACTTTCATGTCTTATTAGAAAAATGAAGTAGATTTATGAGGTTTTCGTAGGTTGTAAATGCTGGGGCTAGCAGATACAAAACCAAGCAGAAATGTGGTAGTTAAGAGCTAAGAAAATATATACAAATGCTCCCAGAAAGCAAATATTTAATGGCAGTAAAAAGCCAGTTCAACACGAAGGCGATCTTTAAATAAAAGAAAGGGCATAATTTTTATTTCCTCTCATGTATTCACTATAAACTTCAGGATTTGTGCACAAGAAAGATTTCTCTCTGCAGTTCAGGAGCCTACTTCAGGGTAGGGGAAATTAAAAAAAATTTAAAAAGCCAGCCCTAAAATGGTCTTGACATTCAGAGTCCTCCATCAAAAACTGAAGTATACACTTATAAAAATGTTCTTTTGATTCCAGGGAAAGAACTGCGTTCTTCAAAGGGAGGAAACTGGTAAATTAATCCAGCACTGACATAGTTGTTAATAAACAAACAGCAAGCAAAAATTCACTGCCCAGGGTGAGAGCCACGCGCCTCACTTCCCACTTCCCCATCTCTGTCAGATGGTGTCAGAACATTAGCTCGACCAAATGGTTATTACACACCCTGAATTTCCTGGATTCCTTTTCAAGGGAAATTACCATGACAGGTTAGCAAGCATTCTTGTTGGCCCTTGGGAATGCTTATCAGCATCTCCTTCCTAACCAAGGGGTTTATCTAGTTACTCAACTTGGAGTGGTTCCTTTACACTTTCAACACACACACACACACACACACACACACACAACACACACTTTCTCAGGAGACTAATACAACTTTGACAAATGTGGAAACATGCATTTCGTGAATATTTAGTAAAACAAATGCATATTTTTACCTTGCATCATCCTACTATGAGAAGCCACAACTGTTTATCATATGTCCTCTTGGATAAATAATTTTAAACCATATGAAATGTCAAGAAAATATCAGTTGATGATGTACACCCATAACTTTTTAGGTTCAAGTCTCTCCTCTTTGCAAAAAGGAAAAAAAAAAAAGAGTATTGGCAAGTCATTACGTTATGTCTTCTCATTTTTTTAAAAAAAGCATTTGAGGGCTGGGGATATAGCCTAGTGGCAAGAGTGCCTGCCTCGGATACATGAGGCCCTCGGTTCGATTCCCCAGCACCACATATACAGAAAACGGCCAGAAGCGGCGCTGTGGCTCAAGTGGCAGAGTGCTAGCCTTGAGCGGGAAGAAGCCAGGGACAGTGCTCAGGCCCTGAGTCCAAGCCCCAGGACTGGCCAAAAAAAAAAAAAAAAGCATTTGAGAGAAGTGCTACCCAGCACATAAAAGATGTCCAAAACTCACCAACAGTTTTGCAACAACACACAGATTACTCTAAAATGAGCGCCTTGGTTTTGCTTGTTGAAAACCTACTTACTGCCACAAAAAAAAAGACTGAACATGGAATTTTAGTACTATTTCAAGAGCACTGGCAAATTTTTCTGCTGAAAACCTTTAAAATTACTGGAAGATCTAACAGCAGGAAATCAGATTAACTGTGCTGTTCCGAAGCAAAGATGAAAAGGTGGTCAATGATATTTATGAAGGTGGAAGTTTTGAAACTGAAGCTAAAGTCCTGCAGGAATAGCTCTGCCAAAAAAATAACAACAAGCACACAAAACAGCAAACAAAATATTAATTTCAATGTCCTCAGTGTAACTCTATTTTGTTCTGTGAATTTGATTTCCCAAATAATGGCCTGGACAGAGACCTAAAGCAACTAGCCATGTATCTGTTCAGACTCTGCAAAGAATTTTATTGAACTGAAATGTGATGAGCATCTGTCCTTAGTGATTTATTCCAAACAACGGAGATGTTATAAAATGAACACATTGCATCTCCTGCAATAAAGAGAGACAAAATGATCTTTTAGTTAATATCCAATCAAACTTCAAGACACCTTATGGAGCACAAGGATTTCATGGGATCGTTTCATTCTACTGCACCTTTCTCTAGAACACAAAAATGGGATTACCTTAAGAATCTCTAAAATGCAGAGCTAAATGTCTATAATGAGCTTTGGTTTTTTCCAGATCAACAGATGCCCCTTGATTTTTATTTTTATTTTGACAACCCAAAATGCAGACCCAGGCTAGGGTGCTAATTACCAATAAGTTCTTATTAAAGAACCAAGAGTGCTTTTTCCAGAAGTTCAATACCAATTTGGGCCTCAGGGTCGCTGAGTTACAAATAGGAGTGGAAGCTTTTCAAGTTCAGGATTCAATATATTTTGTCGGGCACAATAGACTATTTCTGGGAGAACTGCTGTTAAAAAAGAAAAAGCAAAAAAAGAGGTTGGGTTTTAAAGCCTCCAAAGATCTCTAGCATGCAGGATTTATTCCACAAAAGAATTTTCAGATGGCTTCCGTACAGATGAATCACAAATTGATAACTGCCCACGGGATAAGCCAAGTGATATTAAAATTACATCTCACACCACAAATATTTCCCCAATAATGCATTTGAGATTGTCAAATACAAATAAGACAAGTTTTATCTAATCCAGTCAGTTCATTTTAAAGAATTCATTAAAACTAAGGAATTAAATTTGCAAGTGATTGCTGTTATACCTAACTCAGAAAAAAAGTCTCAAGTTACTAGAAGTTAGAGTAAAATGAGGTTTTAATATTAAAAAGAGGGAATACTTTCTTGTGAATCATGGAACTAAATAATCTGCCAAACCCAAAGAGTAGAAGTGAGATAAGAAAAAATTTAGCATATTCAAACAGAGCTGGACAATCTCAGACTCAGTGTCGACTTACTTCTCCCAGAATTTTCTAGTTTAGTCATCCATAAATCTTCATTGTGATGAACAAGCTGCCAAGTCTTGTCCTTTCCTTCAGGCTGTTCAAATCCTAATGAAATGCACTGGGAATGTGTGTGGCATGTGTGGCACGAACGTTAGTATTGAACTACAGAGATGATTCTGAGGCAGGCATAGAGCTGATCATTACTTGTAAAACTCAAGACTAGTTTCAGAAAAGCCCTCAGTTCCATTTCAGGCAACTAGTGGTTTTCAGAGGTAGAAAGACACAAGCAAGGTGAAAGCCAAAGTCACAAGCCATCACCTTGTAGACCAGATTTCAACCATATCTTAGTAGCATTATGTTTCTATAACTAGCAAGACAACAGTTGAAAAAAACAGAAGACTCTTAACCGTGTGTCTGAACTCTTAAAAAATTGGAACACTCTGGAACTGTGAAGGGCCCAAGTTCTGCATGGCCGTGGTTATCTGGAATGAAGTGTGCCATTTTTCTCAGTGCCCAATGTACCCTATTAGTCCCTATCATCCTCTCACAGCCCCTCTCACATAGGGCTATCCCTGGAGTTAGGAACTTCAACTTATAGGGTCTTACTTCTTTCTTCATATCCCTTAAAGTCTTTTGGCCTCTCAGCTCAAGGACCTGTTAACAAGAAAAAATAGAAAATGAGAGATGCCTTTTATAGGGACTTACATGAGATACCTAAAAGTTGACTATACACTACTATTCTGAATATTAACCCATTATATCAGAGACCAGCATGGATGAGCAAAATCCTGACACTGGTTTTGTAAATAAAGTTTTATTAGCACACTGCCATAATTGTACTGTTTGTCGCAGCTTCCCATTAGAATTCTGAGAGCCCACTATATTTACTATCGTGTATTTTATAGGACAAATATGTCTGTTCCTGCCTTCTACTCTAGATTTAGAGGTGAGCTTTCACTCAGGAGCCCATGAATGATGCTAAAGCCCCACTTAATACCTATTGCTCCTTCCCAAAGTGCTTTGCATCTAGTCTAAGGCTACCTGCTTCAGTCAGTAGCTGTTTGTTTTCTGGGTTGAGTTATCTGGAGCTCCAAATTTGGAAAGCATATATTCAATGGAATTATTCCCTCATTATCTATCCACTGTAGGCTTGAAGTTTCTTTTAACTGGACATGCAGAAGCTGACTATTTTGGCAGTCATTTTGTGAACAGACTCTATCACAGCTTAAGTTTCAATCAGGGAGATAAAGCTGAGGCCTACCCTGCCACAGCCCCACTAATATCACATACCCTGACTAGTTCATTTGATGTGTAGCCTCAAGGGTCTCACAAACACTGCTCTGCTTCATTAGAAGAAATAAAGTCAATAGCTTTAAGGGTCAAAAATGGTATTAATGTCTGTTGATTGGTGAGAACCCATCTTCTTGCTCAGGCCATAGAAAATATTCACAGTAGTCCACATTTATCTAAGTCTAATTCTGTGCGATACATTATATGATTGAGACATCAAACACCCACAACATAGATACTGGTACCCTTCCCACTCTATAGAGGAGCAACCTAAGGTTTAAAGAATTACAATAATTTATTCAAACTCATGAGGCTAACAAATAGCATAGCTGAGACTAGAATTTAGGTCTGTCTGACTTCAAAGACTTAACTTGCCTTGGGATTCATGAAGCTGGAGAGACTGCCATTAGGACAAACACCATTTCCACCTGCAAAAATCAAGCAATCATTCATCTTAATGGGATGACGGATTTGGAGTTTGGGCCTGAGACTGTTCAAATGCACAATAAGTCATTTCAACACTGTGTTAGCTAGAGTAAAGGACCTTCTATGTACCTGAAATTCATCCTTTCCTTTGAACTCTACACTTCAATGAATAATACCCAGTCACAGGGACAAATACTTACTGAAGATTCTAGAGTATAATCAAATGTCAGAAGCCTCACAGATGTACAAAGGTATTTTGAAGGTGAGTATTTCTGAATTGCGTGTTCATATTTAGCCTCCCACCCTGTTGAACTTCTCGAGTTGATTTTTCATTTCCAAGGTAAGCCTGAGGCTTCCTGTTAACCAGGAGAGAGCTATCTAAGCTCCATCCAGAGACAATGAACCTTGCTAACTGATCTCCTCCTCCTCCTCCCACCCTGTACCAGGTAAATGCCAGCAAAAGCTTCTCACCCAGTGACAACACATCCCTCTGTCGTATGTGTGGATGAATACTGAATATGCATCATTACCTCTTGTGACCTGGACAACCAACCCAACCTCCCTTTGTTGTAAGACAAAAATCTCTGGATGTGGATATAAAACAGAAAATCTAAGGAATTGAAAAGGAAATGAAGACACTTCTGGAATTTCTCTGGAATTTCACAAAGGCTTTGTGTTAGTTTGTTTCATTTTTTTGTCTCAGTTCATTTACATTTCATCTCACTAAGAGGAAAAAATAAAGATTTGTGTTTGAAACACAAGATTTTGTATTTCATTTTACATCTTCCTATCTGAAGAAGAATGCTCCTATTCTACAAGCTTTCTTGTTCACATTGGCCAGCAATTTGAGGGGAAATGCCCATTTTTCAGTAGTGAAGGGGCAAGGTCTGAGCAGACACCCTGGGAGGAGGGTGTCATAAAGAGACATTCCTCCTAATCAAGGATAATTCAAAAGGGAAACAGTGACTGAACATCCACAAGAGCCAACAGCAGCCTAATCCTCAGCCGAGCTCTGCAGACGGGACACAGGCTGCTGCAAAGCCAGGGCAGATGCCAGGGACGAGACCAGCCACAAACTGAACAGAAGTCCAGTCCAGAGCTTGGCATCTGGGTTCTTCAGCTGCCAGCCTTGCCTCGTGAGTAGCCACAATGTTTGGCTCCTGTGCAGAAAACAACAGAGGATGAGGCTAAAGAGGTCCAGGATCCATCCTGCCAGCAACAGGATGTGGCAGTGCCAAGAGAGGGCTGCAGTGCCACGCGGGCGCCAGTGTGCCTTGGACGGCTTTGATATTTTCTAAAGGGACAACAGAATTCCTGCAAAAAAAAGAAAGAAAGAAAGAAAGAAAAGAAGAGGCCAAATCCAACCCTCATAACCATTTCTCTCATTTGTCTGAAGAAAAAATAATCACTACTTCTGTGCACAATTCTTTTTTCTTTTTCCCCTCACAAAGCTAAGGTTGCCAGGTCTGTTCTTTCTGTGTTCCTCTATCTTTCAGCTGCTTGACAAAACCAAGCTGGAAGTTCTTTCCTGTGGTATGAAAACTTCTGAGGTTGATTTTTTTATTTTTTTGCATCTATGTTGTTGTTTGTACTAATCTGCTTTCCAGAAGTGGGGTGGGTTCAGAGATGCAGAGGGTGATGCGGTATTGTCAAGAGAGTAAGCCATTGCAGACCTGAGGATTTGCAACTGGCTCTCAAAGATCCAGTGCTCCATTTGCAAGGAAATCTGTGGTTGTTCAACTAAGAAAACTGGGTAGATGAATGAAGAGAGGAAGGGTGGGAGAATGTAGTCCTAATATTCAATGTGTACATGTGAAAATAGAACTAGGAAAACTGAAGAGACAGGTAGGGTTGGGAGAGATGCAGGACAATGATGGAAGGGATGGCGTTGGTCAAGATGCATGTGTCCATAACAAACATGTTGTATTGAAGTCCCTTTTGAACAATGACTTAAAAATAAGAGAAAAAAGAAAACTGGGAAAACATAGGTAAAACACTAGAATAAGTGAAACCTGCCCATGGACCATGCTTCCTTAAAATATCAGAAACCAGACATAAAGGGGGTGGGTAGATCCTTTTTCTGCTCACATTTGATAAAGGAAGAGAGAAATCAAGAGGTCAGTGTACGATGTAGAGATCTTATATTATCCCTACATAAATGCAAAAGACTAGCCCAGCTAGTTTCAGTAAGAAAATGCATTCAGAAGATCTTGTTTTATGTCACTCATTCCAGGTCCACAGAAGGTGAGTGAGCTTGAGGAAACTGTATGCAAGATTTTCAACATAAAAAAAAGGCATTTTATTTAGTACTGTAACTGGGTTCTCATTTACCTATTCAAAATACAATTCATAGATGCTAACTTGAAGAAATAAATATTCTTAGTTTTCTTATAAGATTTCCTGTGTTTGAATGTAATTCTTAAGTATTTCAGCCAAATGCCATATCGTCACGATTCTTTCTTTTTTTTTTTTTTTTTTTTTTTTTTTTTTTTTTGCCAGTCCTGGGGTTTTAACTCAGGGTCTGAGCACTGTCGCTGGCTTCTTTTTGCTGAAGTCTAGCCACTTGAGCCACAGCACCACCTCTGGCTTTTTCTATAAATGTGGTGCTGAGGAGTTGAACCCAGGGCTTCATGTATACGAGGCAAGCACTTTACCACTAGGCCATAGTCCCAGCCCCACGCTTCTCATTTTACTGTTTTCCTTCTTATCCTGGTGCCTCTGCTTTAGTTATTCTCTTCATTCCCCCTACTCCCCCTTTTGTAGGCTAATTTTCTTCACCACCATTCTCTACAAGGCTCAGTCTAAATGATGGAAAATTTTTCTGGGACCTTTCTTTTTCTCTAGTTCTCCCATGACATATGGTCTCCAACACAGAGCTCAGCATTTAGACTACACTGCCTTGCAATTTAGGAGTTCTTTTGTAAGTATTACTTATACAACAGTGGTCTCCTTGGAGAAAAAGGGCACAACTTCCAGTTTATTTTTTATCTTCCATAACATCTGGTCTAGCTGAGGCCCTGGATAACAGCTTGAAAATTTAGGAAAGATCACTTGCTTTTCGAATTAAATTTTGCTTCAATATATATTTTGTTTCTAGGGGATAAAAAGAATACATATTTGACAAGACAATTTTTATATTTTTAAGTATTTTGTGGTATGTGGGGTGTATAAAAAGGCTAGAATTCAAAAAAAAAAAGGTGGGCAACCCTATGTTCCACAAAACTTATAGCTAGCGGAATGAAACTTTTATGACTTGTTCCTACAAACACACAATGAAGAAAACAAGCAACACTTTATTAAGTTGGATATCAACAGAGTCTCTGGATTGTCCCCCAAATATTATTATTTCAGAGTCCACTTGCAGGATTTTTAATTTTTAATGGTACACTAAGTCTATTTAAACAGCATGTTTGAAGAAGGACGCCTACGCCTTTGAGGAGTCCCCACAGCTGCAGTTAGGCTGAAAGTACCGCTTTACTCTCAAGAGTTCATCACTAAATGTTAATTTAATGCCTGCCTTGTATGGCTTTTTTGCCTCTTCAATATTTATTTTGTTTTGCTTTGTTTTAATTATGATAACATATCAAAAGCTTAAACCAGTCTGCAAACTTGTGAGCTTCCAAATCAGCAAGGAGAATGTAAAGGATAGAGGTGGAACTGGTTTAAGGCACTCAGCAAAGCAGCTGACAACAAAAGATTTATTCAGAGAAGATGTGAGTGTCAACATCAGTTCATAACAGATGTCAACATGTCAAAAATCATTCGGTTTGCTGCAATAATAAAATAAAAATCTTTTATTTTCCTTGTTTCTTCACAAGTTTATTAAAAAAAAACCCACTTCCAAAATGAGCCGTTCTGCTTGAAAGAGTATTATTTTACTTTCCCTTGTATAGATTGAGCTCCTAATTGTAGAAAAGATGTTAAAACACAGACTTGAACTGCCCATGAGAAAAACCAGACAGTTGCTGTGCTAGGAAGAAACTCTAAAATGGTTTTCTCTCTCATCTTTCCTTACCCCAAGTCCCTCCTAATCCCAATTCTAACCCTAACCCTCCTCCACTTAATAACAAGTACATCTGTTTTGTAACAATCAAAGAGATGATTCTTTTTCAAGAGTACAGTCTATTCCCATGTTAAGGCATTGCCACTCATATATTATGCCCCCTTTTGTTCTATGTATGACAAGACATTTGTTTGAGGTTGAGTGGGCACAGCCAAGATGGCAACTGAAAGAATTAATTCCGGAAACCCATTTATTGCAGCCAAAACAGGATGCTTGTGTTCTCTTCATGCAATCTCTTTTCCTTGCTGATCAGTCTAGACCTTTGCAAGGGTTTTTCTAGTGAGTGAAAATGAAACTCATATATGTACATTTTACCAAGCAACAAAGTGGGACTTTAATAAAGAAAAAGTTTCTTTGCTTTTCAAATTGGCCCAGTGTGGATTTTAGCTTCCTATGTGTCATGGGAAATAAAGCTTTAGGCAAGGCAAGGATGTTCACACCTCTGCCAAAAATTAATACATTTTAATGGTAAATTGACATCAAAAGTTTTAAAAATATTAGTGATGGTCTGACCTCCAACTGTTCACAGTCATGTCCAATACACACACACAGAAGGAGAAAATCTGTCTACAATGAATGTTCAATTTGTTCAATTCCCTGCCATGTCTTTTCAGCAGCTAATGCTGCTCTGTGAACAGATGATGGCTTTAATGGGAAAGGAAAACCAACAGGGATAAACTACGTGAAATTTTTTTGATGTGATAATTTGTAACTTAGGTATGCTTTACCATTATGTTTACTGGAGTACATATAGATGTGTAATTTTAAAACAACAGCCCTCTCCCAGAATTGATGAGTTTTAAAATAAAATCTGCTCTTCTTAAAGTACTATGTCGGCCACATTAGTGATGCAATCTTCCAATTCAACTGAACATTTACTGAACACCTACTGTGTGCCAGATTTGGGCAAGGGAAGATGGTAGAAGGGAGTTACAAAAAAACTACATGATCCCCTTAATAAAATCCAATTGACAACCTACAAATATGCCACCCAACTCACTACCATATACAAAATACAGAAGAATTAGAAACTATCTTGGAATCAATTCAAATATTCACTCCAGCTAAGTAGCTATTGAGATGCTGAACATTCCATTAACTTCCTAGGTGTTCTTTCTGTAACAAAAATCCTTCATATTGCAATGGAGACAGCAAATGATAGGGTAGACAGGGTAGTCTAAAGCCAGTCCTCTAGCAATGATAACCCATGCTAACGACAACTAATAAACGAACCCTCTAAAACAACACAGAAGATACTATGACCAGACTAGAAATGTAAAAGTGTCATAACATTTCAACTCACACATTATCTGGTTTCAAAAATTGTAAAGCTTTCTCTCTGAACATGTTTTTGGTATTATAATATATATCTATTTGGAAGTAGATTCACTTATCAATGCCAACTGATATTTATGGGAATTTCAAAAAATAACATTCACAATAGTATATTGAAAATGTGAAGTTACTCCTAAGGTGGCTCAGATAGTGTTTTCGGTCTCTTCATTCATTTCCCTAGTGGTAGCTCCTTTTCCACTGCTTTGCTAATTCAACTTCCTTTCTTCCTGACTGTCCTCTCCTCTTCTGTACCTACACTCACTGGAAATTTTTTCTTAATTTACTTTATTGTTATTATGGAAGTGATATACAGAGGGATTACATTTATTTGTGTCAGATAATAAATACATTTCCTTTCATACAGTGTCATCTGTTCCCTCATTCTCTCCCATTCCTTCCCTCTCATCTCCACCCACAAATTGTATAGTTCACTTTCACCAATGTCCAGTGTGCTCCACTGCTGCACTTTTTCACCCCTTCTCTTCAGATTCTGTGTCCTTCTCCCTCACTGGAGTTTTAAATACTACTTTTATCCTAACTATTCCAAAGCATCTATCCCCTCTCAGATTCCTGTTCTAAACTCAATGCCTAGTCAATATCATTTGTCTGTCTAATTCCAATTTGTCCAAAATTCCTGATTTTTTTCTCATACTTACTTCATGAGAAGTAGGTTCATTTTTTAAGTTTAATTTTATTGTCGAGGTTATATACAGAGGAGTTACAGTTACATACATAAGGTATATATATGATAGACATGGATATAGATATATACTGTTAGTTAACTCAACCTTCAAATTATTTCCAGACTCAAACCAGTTCTCATCTATCACAGCTTTCACAAATCTAGCCTGATTATTTAACTGACAGGTTTCTCTGCTTCTATTCCTTTTTCATGCCTATTCTTGACACAGTAGTTAAGTTACTTCAGGTACTGATAGCTCACACTGTAATCCTAGATACTCAGGACACTGAAATAAAGAGGATCATGGTCCCAAGGAAGCCCAGGCTTGGGGCTCCATCTCAAAGGTGTGGTTACAGTGATAGAACATCAAATAAGCAAGCAGAGCAATCATGAGGCTCTGCATGCAAAAAGAAGGAGGAGGAAACTTTTCATGAGGTAGTCAAAAGTCTTTTCTGGAGAAGGAACATTTGAACTGAAAATTGAATGTTAATAAGGATCTGAACCACAAATTTCTTAGAAGACAACATCTTAGGCCAAACTGAATCAGTAAAACATCTAAGATAAGATTACTCTGTCAAAAAATAGAATAAAGGAAGTGTTGCTCATGGAAGTCAGTTTGGAGGGCAGGCAGATATGAGTTTGAAGATATGTGAAGGGGCCAAATCTCACAGGCCCCACCCACTAGGGTAAAAAGCTGAAATTCTACTCTACATGCAACATAATCTGACTGACATAAATATATTATTCTGGTTGTAGAAAATGAACTGAGGAAGGATAAGAATGGAAATTTAGATAAATTAAGATTCCAATGCAAAAACAAGAGGCTTTCACTTTTAGCATTGTGGCTGGTTAAACATTTGAGGAAAGAACATAGTATATCACAAAGTATCTACTTCTGGAAGTAGTATACTAACCATACTAACCAATAACCATACTAACCAATGCACTGGTAAGCTCAAAGAAATTAAACTACTAGAACAGAAAATAATTACTAGAGGTTGAAACCAGAGTGCTAAGAAAACATAGAAGGCAGGACAATCTTGAGAGTAAAAGCCAATATGTAAACCTAGAGATGAGGGACAAAAAAGTCTAGGCCTACACAATGCATAACAGGCTGAGACCAGACCCTACAGAAAATGAGAACTTTAATGGGACCATGAAATAATGAGATAAGAAAAATGACCCACTGTCTGGTTTCAACGACAGTCATCAGTTAAACCTGTCTGATTTGATCTTGCCTCTGGATATAAGAATAATTACGGAGGGAAAAACAGTTTTCCTAAGCTGAGTGCCAGTGGCTCACACCTGTAATCCTAGCTCTCAGGAGGTTGAGAGCTGAAGATTACAATTTGAAGCCACCCTGAGCAGGAAAGTCCATGAGGCTCTTATTTCCAATTTAACCACCAAAAAGCCAGAATTGGAGCTGTAGCTCAAGTGGTAGAGCTCTCATCTTGAACAAAAAAGTTCAGACAGCATCTAGGCCCTGAGTTCAAGTTCCCAGGACCAGCGCGTGCGCATACACACACACACACACACACACAAAAATGAATAAGCTTTCTAAATTTTATAACAACTACTTTACAACTAGCGTTGAAACTTTTACTAGATGCACAATTGGGAAACTCAAAACTAAGAACATAAAGTAAAAACAGTGACCTACCCAGCTATTTCAGAGGCAAAGAGAGGAGGATTGAATATTAGGCAGGCAGGACAAGTTAAGGAGACCTTGACTCAAAACACAGACCAGCTATGGTGGCACACATCTATAACCTCAGCTTCATAAGAGTCATGAATAGTAGGATATAGTCTGAGGCTGGCCCAGAGAGGGGAAAAAACCTTTATGTTGGGCATTTTTCCCCATTATGGGGCTTGAATTCAGAGCCTGGGCTCTTTCCCTGAGCTCTTTGGCTCAAGACAAGCACTCTACTACTGTGAACCACAGGACTCTGCTGCATATCACCTCTAAAACAACAATAAAGTAAATCAGAAAAAGAACTCTGAAAAATAAAGCAGAAAGGAGAAAGGGCTAAAGATGTGCTTCAAATGGTAGAGCACTTGCCAAATGCTAATCAAAAAGAATAGCCATATTAACATCAAGTTGTACAATTCTAAAAGAAAAAAATATTAGGAAGGGTGAATAAATGCATTGATATACTCATTAAACACTGCAGTGAAAATAAATATACAATTTATGGGTGGGAGCCAGAGAGAAAAACTGAGAGAGGATGAGGAAAGGGGTGATATTGTCTAAAAAGAAATATATTTATTACCTGACTTACCTAACTGTAACCCCTGTGGACACCATCTTTATAATAACAATATCAAAAATTAAAAAGCATTGTTAGGAGTAAAAATTTATATCACACTGCACACTACATATTAAGAACTGAGAGAAATTAAAGACATGCAGATGGAGATATAAGTACCTACATTTGCATATATCAGAAAGTGATACAGTGTTGCACTAAATGAAATAGCTTTCAAACACATAAATTCTAAATTCTGATAGGAGATTTAATAAGTTTACCTTCATAATTTAGAAGTAAAAATTAGTAAAGATAGAGATTTTTATATCAAAATTGGCTTGATTTAATGAAAATACAAAGAAGCTGCTCCAAGCAATTAGAGAACATTACTGTCTCAAGCACATAAAAAGCATTTATAGAAATTGATCAAGGGCACAAAGTTCCAGCGGATTTCAAAAACTATCAAACATTGTACATATCCTCATTAAAGTGCAATTTTTAATTTAAATTTTATTGTAAAGGTGATGTACAGAGGGATTACAGTTATGTAAGTCAGGTAATGAGTACATTTCTTTTTGAACAGTGTCACCGGCTCCCTCATTTTTCTCCTAGTTTTTCCCCTCCAGCTGCCCCTCCTGCCAAAGCTGTATAGTTCATTTCCAACATAGTGTCTAGTGAGTATCACTGCTGAAAAGGATAACTTAAACACTTATGTCTTGATACTTAAAATGTACTTTTCCACTAAGCAGCTCAGAGATCAAAGAAAAATCTAATATAAACTTTAAAATCTGTCAAAATACACCACAAATGCACAGAAACTTTTTACAGTTTGAGAGAGGGAAAAAAAACAACAGAAATTCTATTTGTTGAACAAAGTGTCAAAAATAAAAGTTACAAAGATAAGTTGAGCATGATAGCCTACGCCTGTAATCCCACCTACTTGGGAAGTAGAGGCAGGAGAATCAGGGATTCCAAGATAGCCTTGGCAAAGTTGCAGAGAAACTATCTCAAAAACAAAATGTAAACAAAGGGTCAGGGACATAGATCAGATTGCCTGACTTGCAAGCGCAAGAACATGGGTTCAATCCTGAGTAACACATACAAAGAAGTTAGAAAACTAAACGGAGAATGTCAATAAAGGAGAAGGAAGGAAAGTTTCTAAATAATATAAATTGATCACTAAAGGTAAGAAAACTTAAGACATAATATTACATATCAAATGAGAGTTTTCTCTGAAAACTAACAAAATTGTGTTAACAACACTGGTCAAGAAAAAAGATCACAAATAAATACTGTAAATAAAAATGAGATCATAAGATACAGAAAATAAAGAAGATGATCAGGATACCCTAAACAAGAGAAAGCCAATAATTTAAATTAAATAAAACAATTCCATTAAAAGTATAGCACCATCAAATTTACTCAGGAAGAAACCGAAAGCATCAAAAATTAATAGTTTTTAAAACGGCAGTTAAAATTTTTCTTTTCAGAAACCATTAGGTTCTTATGAAGCTCCTGGAGTCCTCACCGGGCGGCTGCAAAGGACTCGGCTGATGCCAGGGTCTGGCGGAAGAGCCCTCCGCGCCCAGGCCGCGCACCTGGGCCGCAGCGCCAGGGCCTCTCCGCCCGCCACCACTCACGCTGCTGCCTGCGCGACCACCACCACCACCTTCCCGCTGCCAGGGCTGCTTCCGGCACCAAACAACAGCTCGCCGTATCACCCCGGGTGGCTTCTCCGGCCACAGCCTTCGCAGCCAGAGCGATCCACCAGAACCGGCACTACCAAGTGGGTCCCCAGGAGCCTCTAGGCCTGCAGCCTAGCACTCAGCCCATTCTCCGTAACTGCCGTGATAACACGGCCACCGCCATCGCTACTGCTGGCATCGAAGCCACGGCCATTATTGCTACTGGCAGAGAGGTAAGAGCGCATGCCCCCAAGGACACTGAGGCTGACCGCTAGGGCCTCTTTGGCCCCTAACGCACCCACTGACTGCTTCGGCTGCTGCCGCCGTGGGAACATCCTGATCCTTGCAGAGGCCGAGCAGGGGCCAGGGCTGCCGGGGGCCACTGCACTGGCTACCCTTGCTGCCCAGCGCGGCCTCCACCACTACTGACACCGCCACCTCCACCATTACAGCTACTGGAGCCAAAGCAATTTGGTGGGGGGGAGGGGAGAACGGCAAGCCCCTGAGTGCATGCGCCGAGGCCACTGTGTTGCCCCCACCCACCCTCGCCGCCCAGTGCAGACGCCCCAGAGGCTGCTGATGCCATCGACATCGGCACCTAAGGCACCTCTCCCCAATGTCTCCGATCGCTAGGGCCAGCTGTCCCACCAGCACACCTGCCGCTGGCACCACACACCACTGTGATCATCACCGAAGGGCGTCCCCACCACAGAGCCGGCCCATTGGGCAACAGCGAATGACGCCAACCCCGGGGCTGTGAGCCCCAGCCCCGAACACCCACCATCGCTGCCACGGTGTCACAGCCAAGACCTGGGGAAAGAATCGGCCTATGGTGGCCCCACACAAGGCCCAACCCTCTTGCCACCGTCCCGGCCACTACTCGCACCACCAACCCCCTGGCATTCAAGAAATCTTTTTTCCTACTTTTAATTTTTTAACTTTTTTTTCCCAATTTTTTTATTTTTAAAAAAAACTTCTCTTCCGTGTCCAATTTTGTTGTTGTTGATTTGGGTTTTATTTTTGTCTGCTTCTGTGTTTCTTTTTTCTTTTCTTTAACTTTTCTTCCTTCTCAACCTCATCCCTAGATACATAGACAATCGTCTTTAATTGGCCTCCTCCTTCATTGTACACACAAAACATCCAGACTCTGATTACTAAAACCTCTACCTCTCAAGCTCAGTACCCTCAAATTTGATATCATCCCTTTATTCCTATTTTTTAAATTTTCTTCTTTTTAAATATTT
The DNA here is from genome assembly GCF_023159225.1 of Perognathus longimembris pacificus. Lineage (NCBI taxonomy): Eukaryota > Metazoa > Chordata > Mammalia > Rodentia > Heteromyidae > Perognathus > Perognathus longimembris. Next base: position 40,041,737 of record NC_063170.1, on the reverse strand, counting down.
CTTATAGGTTTATATTTCTTCTACTTTTTTCATTACTTTTATTTTTATATTTTCTTCTGTGTTCTTTCTTTGAACTTAGATCTCAATTGCTAGCCTTCTGTTCCGCTCACTCCCCTCATTTCACTGCTCTTACTTTCTCCTCCTACTTTTCCGCTTACCTCTTAATTTCTGGTCCTTCACTCCATCTTGGATCTTTGCAGTCCATCGAACCCTAGCTATTGGTTGTCTAGCTAGACTGTATCTGTATTCAGCTGATTGTGTCAATGGGGTTCATTGAGTAATTATTTCAGTCCAGACTGGTTTTTGTCTTAAAACTACTATCTATGGCGGTATTTGATCTGTTTTTATATCCAAAAAAGAAGAGAGTAAAATTCCCTATCTATGATTGTGAACCTCTAAGGTTTGTGCAACAACAGTGCTTGGGGCAGGTTTCGTTGGGTCTTAAAATTGTTTTCTAGAGTGCTTTTGGGCTTGCTTTCCTGTCCAAATGAGCATTAGAGACACACACAAAAAAATGGCAAGTCAGTGAATCTTGACTCCCACCCAAAATAAACAGGAACAGAGCAGTCAATCAAAGACCTAGGCAATAGTCGTTAAAATGCTCTACAAACTCTGCTGGTAAAAATGATGAATGAAAAGTTTGAAACTTCACATGGCTATTCTTGAGCATGAGTAGGCTAACCAAAGATTAATACCTAACTGCAACGAAGCTAACCAAAGATTAATATAGGAAGTCATGGCTTCCACAAACAGGAAGCTAAATGAATGCCAAGAGGAGAAAATAGGGTCCAGTGAAAGGATAGCCACTCAGCTAAAAGATTTGAGAGAGAGCACTCAGAACCAAATTAATGAAATAAAGAATTCTATACAGGACCTAAATGAAGACTGGGGGGGCGGGGGGAGGAATGGAATCCATAAAGAATGACCAATAAGAAGGGAGATTTAAAAAAAAAACAAAGAAATACTAGGAAGCAGATTAGATGGTTCAGAGGATCGATTCTCTGGAATTGAAGATAATCTAGACTTTATGGGAAAAGAACATAAAATAATTCAAAAATCAAAAAAGCAAGACAGATCACTTCAGGAGCTCTAAGATACAATCAGGAAAACCAATTTAAGGCTAATAGGTATTGAGAACCTAGATGAGGAAGTTAATGGAATAGGAAATTTGTTTAACAATACTAGCAGAGAATTTCCCAGATATTCATAAGGATTGGCCCATCCAGATACAGGAAGCTTTTAGAACCCCAAACAGACTAGACCAGAATAGGACATCCCACCAACACATTGTAATCCAAACAGGATCAGTAGAGAACAAGGAAAGATGCCAGGGAGAAGAGAAAAATCACATATAAAGGAAAACCAATCAGAATTACCCCCAGATTTTTTCAATAGAGACCATGAAAGCAAAGAGACAGCAGAATGAGATATGCCACACCCTAAAGAAAAATAAAACTAAGAATCCTGTACCCAGCCAAGCTCTCATTAATAGCCTAAGGTCAAATAAAAACCTTCCACAGCAAGGAAAAACTGAAACAATATATCTCCACCAAACGGCACTACAGAAAATCCTCAGAGTTGTTCTACACATTGAAAATCAACAAGAACATGATACCGGCAGAGAAATGGACCTTAAACAGAAAGCCAGGTTATTAGGACAAGAACTGGAAAGGCACTGCCCTTAAAAAGATAGATACACTCAAAGGAACTAGCAAACACTTCTCAATCCTAACTCTCAATGTTAATGGGCTTAACTCTCCAATTAATGACATAGACTGACAAGTTGGATCAAAGACCAAGATCCATCTCTCTGCTGTCTTCAATAGATACACCTTGCCCACAAAAGCAAACGCATTCTGAAAGTGAAAGTCAGGAATAAAATCTGTCAAGCAAATGGCACCCATAAACAGGCTAGAGTTGCAATCTTAGTATCACATAAAATAGACATCAAATTAAAATCAGTAGGAAGAGACAAAGAAGGTTATTACATACTAATAAAGGGATCTCTCCTACAGGAGTATATAACCATCCTAAATATCTACACACCAAATGCTGGAGCACCCAACTTCATCAAACTGTTATGCCAAGTTGTGAGAAGACCACCAAGAAAGCCACCGAGACTCAGACGTTCCGAAATGCAAAAGCAAGGCAAGGCTTTATTCAAGGGAGATGCAATTCAGGCCTCGTCCTACCCACTGACACAGCGGAGGTTAGGAGGAAGCCCCGAGCTGCGATTGCACAGGGATTATAAAGGCAAAAAACAAAGTTACAGCCATCAGGTGTTCAAGCAAGCAAGATAAGCAGGATTAGGACATGGGTACAAATCTGATTGGCTCGGGGCTCGAGGCATTTTGGGGGCCGTTAGAGTTCTTGACCGGCTGGGCCCTAATAACCTTGTCCTGGGTTTGCTCACAGGGCCTGCTTATCTCAGGTTCGCGTGGTAAAGTAGGGCCTGACTTCAAAATGGCTTTAGTCTGGCTCTTCAAAACAAACACTAATGACTCTAAAATCACACATAGATCCAAGCATATTGATTGTTGGAGACTTTAACACACCACTCTCACCCCTGGATAGAGCAACACACCAAAAACTAAACAGAGATGACTCAGAACTAAATGATTGCATAGATCAAATAGACTCACCCGACATCTACAGAATATTCCACCCAGCAACTCCAGAATATACGTTCTTCTCAGCAGCATATGGAACATTCTCCAAAATAGATCACATTTTAGGGCACAAAGCAAATATCTCTTCAGAGAAGTCTCTCTTTAAGTCTTTTGCCCATAATTTTAACATAATTTTATTTCCTTGTGGTCTGAGAGAATGCAGGGAATGATCCTTATATATAGATCCTTATATATCACCCTGCATCAGAATCAATTGCAAATGGACCAAAGACCTCAAGTTAAAACCAGATACCCTGAAAACAATGCAGGAATGAATAGAAGAAACACTTAGTCTCTGGGCACAGGTAGAAACTTTCTTAATAAAGGCCCAGAAACACAACAAATCAAAGAAAGATTGGATAAATGGGATTGCATGAAACTGCAGAGCTTCTCCATGACAAAGGGCATAGCTAGCAAGATAAATACAAAGTCCTCATTTTGGGAAAAGACATTGACTAGACATACAACAGACAAAGGCCTCATATCTAAAATATACCTAGAACTCAAAAACCTATGTTCCCCCAAAACAAATTATCAAACAACTGCCCCATTAATAAATGGGCAAAAGACTTAAGGAGAGACTTTTCTGAAGAGAAAATGAGAACAGCCAAGAGACACATGAAGAAGTGCTCAACATCACTGGCCATAAAAGAAATGCAAATCAAAACAACATTGAGATTCCACCTCACCCCAGTGAGAAAAGCCATTATCAAGAAAACTAATAACAACAGATGCTGGTAGGGATGTAGCCCAAAGGGAACAATACTACACTGTTGTTGGGAGTGTAAACGTGTTCAGCCACTCTGGAAAGCAGTATGGAGGTTCCTCAGAAGGCTAAACATAGAGCTCTCCTATGACCCAGCAACCCGCTTTTGGGCATTTACCCAAAAGATTACAAGCAAGCCCACACTAAAGCTTCCAGCACAACTATGTTCATCACTGCACAATTCACTATCGCTGAAATATAACCTGGATCAGTAGATGAATGGATCAAAAAAACATGGTACATATACACAATGGGATTCTATGCTTCCATCAGAAAGAATGACATTTCCCCTTTTGTAAGGAAATGGAAAGATTTGGGGGGAAAAATCACATTAAGTAAAGTGAGCTAAACCATAGACTCTTTGTTTTCCCTCAATGGTGATAATTAATGCATGTCTAGGATATCCTAGGAGAATATCACAGTAGCTCAATAGCTAGTACATATGAACACATAAAATGATGCTAAGTGAAATGAACTCCAAGTCATGGAAAAAAGTGGTTTATCATTGTTGTTGTTTTCAATGTACCAAGTGAAATTATGCCTTTTCCTTTTGTCTTTCTTCCCCACGGTGTAGTCTCTGTTGTCACTGTATTTGGTTTTGGTACCCTGGGTATTGTATATAGGTTTATTGGAACTAGGGAAGGAAAGGGGAACATCAAAATGGATAGACAAAGGGTAAAAGGTGAACCAATATAACAGCAATACTTACAAAACTATATGCTATAAACCAGCTATACAACTTCGGAGGGGAGGGGAAAGGAATTGGGGAGGGTGGAAAGTGGGAGGAAAATGAGGGAGGAAGTAACAAGTTTGATAAGAAATATACTCACAGCCTTTCATATGAAACTGTAACCCTTCTGTACAGCACTTTGACAATAAATTTTTTAAAATGATATAGACTATACAGATGAAACACTTTGTATCTCATTTTCTGAAGATAAAAATCATAATGTTGAAATAATTACCAGATCACTTGCAAATACAGATACAAAATACTAAACAAACTGGACACCGGTGGTTTGCACCACCAGTGTAATTTATCTACTTAGGAGGCTGAGATCTGTCTGAGAACTGAGATTTGAGACTAGCACTCTTGCCACTAGGCCATATTCCCAGCCCCAAGAACTGAGGTTTGAAGTTACCCAGAGCAGAAAAATCCAAGAGGCTTTTATTTCCAATTAACCAGCAAAAAAGCTGAAACTGGCAGGTAGTTCAAGAGATAGTACTCTAGTCATGAGTGAAAAAAAAAACTGAGTACAAGCCCTGAGTTCAAGCCCCGAAACAAAACAAATATTAATAAATCAGGTCTAGAAGTATAATATTTTTAAATGCAATACATTTAGATCTAGTTGGACTTAATCCAGTAACACAAATCTGTTTTAGTTGGAGAAAGTCTTATAACTCACCATAATAAAAATAAGTAAAAAAGATAACCATATGTCTCAATGGATGCAAAAGTATTAATAAAATTAAAAACTCATTTATAACTAAAGTTAACAGCACACTAGAAACAAGAGGTAACATTATAAGAAAGGAAAAGGAGGGGAGTTCCAGTGGCGCAATCAGTTAGCACGCAGTACTTATAAGAAAAAGGAGGTCTACAGAACCTTAATGGCATATTTAACATATAAAAAATATATAATCACTGCCTTTAGAATTGGGATGAGAAATACTCTGTTATTAATAGCAAAGCATGAAAATATTATATTTTAATTTGATAAAGGATGCAATTTTAGAAATTAAGAACAGAAGTTCTAGTAATTACCATATGACAGAATTTTTTATAAAGGAAACTCAAGTAAATATACAAATTATTTTTTGCTTTTTTATTATTTTACTTAACACATTTATGGAATACGATATGTTATTTCATGATAAACATATATAACTTATAATGATCAAATCAGGGTAATTAGCATATCCATCATGTTAAACATTTATCATTTTTCATAAACAAATTACTTTTAAACAAGTTTTAATCAAGATAAAAGCTTAATTTATAAAATTAAGTGCATTTCTATAAGCCACCAATAAACATAAATGTAAATTTTCTAAGATATACAACATTAGCATATGAGAAATACATTTTATTCAAAATAATATTGACTAAGAGTGAAGACAGTGATGAACCTGGAGAGATTACAGAACAATATAATCATTGAAGGTATTACACCATTCTCTATATGCTGGTATGCTTGTAAAAATTGTGTAATAAAGATGCCTTAAATTCAATACAAGTACTAGAAAAAAAATTCATCAAATTCTTTGAAACTGAGAATGGGAAAAACTTTCTTATGGACATAAAATGAAAAGCTTGTATAACATCAGCAAAAATTAACAACAAAACAGAAAATACCATAATTAAAGCCAAAATACAATTATCAAAGTAAAAAAGGAATTTGTAACAAATCTTCTAACAAAAAGAAAATCCTCTAACAAATGAGTAGCTCTTAAAAATTGAGAAATTATTAAGAAATATACACAAGTAATTCATGGAAACAACAAGTTATTCAACCTTACATATAACAAAAGAAACACAAATTAAAACTACTCTGAATATCCATTTCTTGCTCATCAGATTAGGTAAGAAGAAAAAAAGCCCAAGTGATAACATGGTCTCTTCACTATAGAAAAATTCAGTCTCTTCAATGGAGGTAGGAATAGAAAAATGGTAGGACCTCTAGCAGTACATAGCAAAAACTCATGGTGATACTTGATTTAGCAATCCCACTTCTACGATCCTACCCCAAGATGCACTGGCAAAATGCAAATCATACGGATATGAAATTGGTCATTGTTAAGCCATTTCAAGAAGTAAGAGGCTAGAGGGCTGGGGATATAGCCTAGTGGCAAGAGTGCCTGCCTCGGATACACGAGGCCCTAGGTTCGATTCCCCAGCACCACATATACAGAAAACGGCCAGAAGCGTCGCTGTGGCTCAAGTGGCAGAGTGCTAGCCTTGAGCGGGAAGAAGCCAGGGACAGTGCTCAGGCCCTGAGTCCAAGGCCCAGGACTGGCCAAAAAAAAAAAAAAAAAAAAAAGAAGTAAGAGGCTAGAAATATCTCGGGTATCCATTTTGAGGTACTGGATAAACTATGTTATAAATATATACAACACAATACAATGCTAATGCAAAAGGGACTATCTATAAAGAGAAATATCTCTATATAATTACATAGAATCATTTCTAAGAAGTTATTGCTAAACAGTAATGTCAGCATGCAAAAAAAACTATTAATGGTTTATTGTGTGCTGTTTTTGAAGTTTTGTAATTATTTGCTATAGTATGCTAACTAAAATGCCATTGTGCAAAAAAGGGAGGGTAACTAAGCTGTTGTTTATATTTCTAAACAGAAATAATAGAGAACAAATGTAAAACAAAATAAGTATAAGGGAGATACAAAGGTGATAGAAGAGGAAGTTAACCTTCTGTGAATCTATCTTGCTATTCGTCTTGGAATTTGGAACCATATAAACTAAAAAATGGAATTAAATTTAAATTTTTAACATTGGAGGGGGAATTGGAGAGGAGGGAAGGTGAGAGAAAAATGAGAGAGGGGGTAACAAGTTGGACAAAAAATGTACTCACTACCTTACATATGTAACTGTAACCCCTCAGTACTTCAACTTGACAATAAAAATTTTAAAAAATAAAAATTCAACACTGGAAACAAGAGTAAAAAAGAAAGAGAGAAAGGAAAAATTTAAAAAGGAAGGGAGGGAGGGAAGAAGGGAGGGAGGGAGGGTAGGAGGGAGGGAGGGAGGGAAGGAGGAAAGGAGGGAGGAAGATCCAACAAAGCAATTTGACATGCCCACTCAGATATTTGACTTCACTTGACTCTAAAATACTCTTGGTGTTCTCCCTTAGTGGAATATATTCTAGAAATAGAATCACATAGAAATTTCAAATTGCCTTCAGTAGTCTTGTTGCTGGTAGTAATATTAATGTTGTTTTTTAAACCATTAATATTATATCATAAGATATAGCAGATATTTAATGGCCCTAGGAACTAAGATTTTCTGTGTGAGATAACAAATCATATAATCAAAGTTAATTTAAAACTGCAGAATCAGAAGTATAATTGGAAAATCCTCAATATTGCCTCTTTTAAAATACATTGATTTCCTATTTCTGTCCACATTACAGGCTTACAAGCTATGATAACCCCAAAGCAATAGTCACCCTTGCACTCAGAATTAAGACTTCTACGTGCCAGTTATCACAGAAGGAATCAGACCTTTAAAAAAAAAGCAATGATTTCCATTCTAACACAGGAAGTGTACAAGATAAATTTGGGATGGCTCCTGAGCCAGAAAAGAAAAACTTATAGAAAACTAATGACCATCTCAAGTCAACTTGAAAGGGTTCACATGGGTCTAAGGAAAATTTTCAACCACAATGTTTGAAGCATATCAAATATACTAAAGTCCAGAGTTCACAATGATATTCATAAATACTCCTAAGTTACCATGAAAAGTAACTAAAAATACCATTCATCGGTCTCATTGGTTCATTGCATGAAAGAATTAAATGTTCATCCTGCTTCAGATGAAATAAAATAATGAACAGAGGGAAATTCTTTAAAAGAAAACACCAGCTAATAAATTCGGAAGAAATAGTAGATTATCAGGATGTTTGCACTGGTAACTGAAATAATAGAAGGCAACACCATCAATGATTTCTGTGCTGATTATCATTTGGTTCCCTCAGCTCCATTTCTTTGCCCTTCCATGGAGAGCTCTGGGCCCCAGAAATCTACCCTGGATAAACTGCTCCACATAAGCTCCTGTTGCCCCATCGAGTACACTTCCTGGGAAGCACTGGCAGGGGTAGAGAGTGAGAAGACTATCAGTTTCCCTCCAATCCAGTCCAGCCTCTGCTTGACTGATAAGGGCAGCTTTTCCCTTTGATCCCAGCCCCCTTGGGTAACCATCTACCACCACCCCAACTCCCCTTTACCTTGGAAGCCTTAGAGAGATGGAAGCCTCTGAGATGCAGGCATTCACAATATGTGTGTATATATGTACACATAGACAAATAAATACAAATGTCAAATTGTATGCCTTCTGCAGTTTTAAGTCAACTAAAATTTTTATCACTAATTTGAGTAGTCTCAGAATGGGGTAGTTTCTGGGTTTATTATAAATACCAAAAATTTTTATATAACTCATAAATGTAACTAAAGGAATCTAAGTACTATAATAATTTTATAAACTATTGTTTATTTAAAATACATGTACAAATAAGTTCTTTAACATTAGAAGTCTTTGCATTGTTCGACTGCTTGAACTTTATCCTAATTTAATCTTTTATGTTTAAGAGTATTTTATTTATGATTTATTTATCTGCAACAAAGAAGACACTTTAACTAAATTAAAATGTATATCTTTTTCTTTATGTTAAACTCAGAGAGACTGTGTGAATGGTTGTGATATCAAAGAAACAAACAAAACAACAACATGCTGTCAATAGAAATTATAGAAATGTATTTTGCTTAACCCCACAATAGAGTACTCTGAGACAGTGAAAAAAAGCTAAAATATTGCTACACAGGCCAACACAGAAACATTTCAGGAATGTAATTTTTGTAAAATAAAAAAAAATCAAGATGCAGCCAGGTGCCAATCATTCACATCTGTAATCCTTGTTACTTAGGAGGCTAAGATCTGAGGATAGAGGTATAAAGCCAGCTCAGGCAGGCTATGAGACTCTCATCTCTAGTTAACCAAAAAGCCAGAAGTGAGCTGTGGCTCAAGTGGTAGAATGCTAACCTTGAGCAAAAAAACTCAGCACCCAGGACCCTAGTTCAAGTCCTAGGACTGCACACCTGACACACACAAAAATAATCAAGATGTATAAAAAAGTAAGAGAGATAATATGCTATTTTTCTTTTTTAACTTAATTTTATTGTCAAGGTGATGTACAGAGGAGTTAAAGTAACATATGTAAGGTAGTGAGTGCATTTCTTGTCAAACTTGTTACGTCCTCCCTCATTTTTCTCCCACCCTCCCTCCTCCACAATCACCCCCAAGTTGTACACTTAGTGTATAACATATTGTCTTGTAAGTATTGCTGTTGTATTGGATCACCTTTTATCCTTTGTCTCATCAGTTTGATATTCCCCTTCCCTTCCCTGATTCAGATAAATATATATACAATACCTAGGATACCGAAATAAAATACAGTGACAACAGGAGTTAACCCATAGGGAAGATAAGACAAAAGAAAAAATTAATTTCACATAGCACATTAAAAATAACAACAACAATGAAAAATCACTTGTTCACATATCTTGGAGTTCATTTCACTTAGCATCATCTTATGTGATCATATGTACATAGTCATTAAGCTATAGTGATCATCTGCTAGAACTATCCTAGATATATGCTAATTTTACCAATGAAGAAAAATATAGACTCTATATGTCTGGTTCACTTCACTTAGTATGATTTTTTCCAAGTCTTTCCATTTCCTTACAAATGAGGCAATGTCATTCTTTCTGATAGAAGCATAGAATTTCATTCTGTGTGTATATGTGTGTGCATATAAATGTATATATATGTATATATGTATGTATATATATATGCAATTCTTGATCCATTCACCAACTGGGGGGCATCTGGGTTGGTTCCATATCTTAGCTATGGAAAATAATGCTGAAATTAACATTGTTGGGCTGGTAGCTTTAGTATGGCCTTGTTTGTGATCCTTTGGGTAAATGCCCAAAAGCAGGGTTCCTGGGTCATATGGGTGCTCTGTGTTTAGCCTTTTGAGGAACCTCCATACTGCTTTCCAGAGTGGTTGAACATGTTTATACTCCCACCAAGGGTGTAGTAGGGTTCCCTTTTGGCCACATGCCCTCCAACATTTGTTATTACTAGTTCTCTTGATAATGGCCATTCTTACTGGGGTGAGGTAGAACCTCAATGTTTTTCTGATTTGCATTTCTTTTATGGCCAGAGATGTTGATTACTTCTTCATGTGTCTCTTGGCCATTCTCATTTCCTCTGCACAGAAGTCTCTTTTTATGTCATTAGCCCATTTATTAATGGGGCAGTTGTTTCTTTGAGGATTTGTTTTGGGGAACATAGGTTTTTGAGTTCTAAGTATATTTTAGATACGAGGCCCTTGTTTGTTGTATGGCCAGTGAAGATCTTCTCGCAATCTGAGGGCTTTCTATTTATCTTGCTAGCTATGTCCTTTGCCATGCAGAAGCTTTGCAGTTTCATGCAATCCCATATGTCCAAAGTAAGAGAGATAATATGCCATTTGTATATTTTTAAAAAAATCTACAGAGTATATCATTAGTAGACATCATGGTAATAGAATCATGATAAAAGAAAAGGAATAATGAACCAGAAACAGAACACTCATCACATTATTCCTGTTGGTGAGGGTGAAAAATGGGATTATAACAGATGACAGGGGCTTCAGCAGATTTGCAATGTTTAGTGCTGACTTCTAGATGCTGGTTTTACTATTATTATGTTGTTTTTATGTTTGGATTATATTTCATAATTATAAAACAATATATATCCAGATTAAATTTGTATTTTAGAAGAGAAGATTGGTGGCTACAAAGCTACCAAAGGTACTGATGTGGAGAATGTGATGTCCACAGCATGATGGGGATGCAGTGTCCTCAGAATGTGATGTGGTCCTCACCTTTGGGGAGGATATGCTTTCTGCTGAGCCCTGTCTTGGAGACCAACTCTCTGTTAAAGATCCTCACATCCAAAGCTTCGAATTTGGTACCTAGCAGGATTGACACTTTTTCCATAGGATTGTATCTCCAGGTTTGATTGACAGTAGACTGGCCCTCCCAGTATTCTTGTTTTCTTTTCCATAAGGGAACTCTCTAGACTAGGATATCATTTTCCATTACGCTTATTTTGATTTATTCTTCCACTCATTCCCTGACAAATGTTTATTGATCACTCATTCTGTCCCAGCTCCTGTGAGGAACAGTTATTTGTAAGCCTACAGTTCACAGCAACTTTAGTAGAAGAAATTAGGATCTTTGTTTCATTGATCTTTTAAGTGATTTCTTAAGTCGCTATTTTATTTCTTTTTCTCTGATCTTTTTTAAAAATAATTTTATTGTTGCTGTTAAGGTGTTATACAGAGGGGTTTCCATTTCATAAGTCAGATGATGAGTACATTTCTTTGCTTTCCCCCAGTTATAATCTTTGTTTTAAATGTCTCTGTTTTTACTTCATTTTTTTAGTTCTTCTGTTTTTCTAGTTTCTGGAGGCAGTAAATAATGAAAAAAGAACTTAGTACCTGCCGCTGGATTCCTAAGGTACCTTTTGGTTTCTGCTATTTTTTCCCCTGTGGTACTGGAGATTGTAATCAAGGCTTACTACTTGCGAGGCAAGCACTGTAACCACATCCTCAAATCTTTTACTTTTTCTGGGCTGGCCTCAAACAGTGATCTTCCTGCCTCTACTTTCCAAGTAACTGGGATTACAGAACTTCCCACCATTCCCATTTCTGGGTGTGTTTGATGTGAATACCTCTCAAAGTCAGTTTTTTGGTTTTGGTTTCCAGAGACTCTTAAACTTTTTCAGAGCTACACTGTTAGCCTTTTCTTTTTAGGGCCAAGAATCTGATGAAGACTGTGGGCCCCTTCTCAGAATAATATTTTTTAAAGCATACATTAAAAACATATAGGATTATAAAGAAATCGGGTGCACGGAAATGCAATTCTATCCACAGACCTCCCAAAGAAAAGACAGAATTATGATTTCTACAGGAGATCATTGGCCAGGGTATAGTAATTTAACTGAAAAAAAATGTATTTGCCTCACAAGACACACAAATAAACCAACTCAAGAAAATTTGATTTGAAAGTGAGGTGGCTGATTGTCTATTTCCCAATAAAGCACTGTAATCAAAAATACTCAGTGTTGTACTTCAACAGTGTTTGATTTATCAAATGTTTCCAGAACATCCAATCCATTTCTTAATTTCTGTTTACTCTTTCATCATCCCCACCACTACCCCTGCTTCATTCCAATCTTCGATCTAAGTCTTAGATGTTGACAAAAGATTTGTCTTATCCTGCCTCACTGTACAAGATTCCTCTACCTCCCTATTAATGAACCAAATAGCACTAGAAGGGGATCTAATATAAGTAATTCTCCATGTGAACAGTTACTGTGACATTGGGAGCTTTGTAGATTGCTTGATTGCATGCCTAATCATTCATGGTAATTCATCCACCAGGCTTGATTTGGAGCAATGCTTTCTGGCATGGCAAATCTGACACCCATCACAACTTAGCATCTCTATGGAAAGTATTTGACAAAGAACTATATTCACCCACACAATGAAATGTAGTTTCTGAATTACCTGGTGATCCCTTAAATAAAAGACAAGGATTTAAAATATCTCTACACCCAGGAGACAGAAATACTTTGCTGTCTATTTTCTCTTCTGCATAAAAACCTTCCTCCACCCTATTCAATCCACTATCTCTACCACAGAATATAGTTTCAGATGAAACTAGTGTATTCTTTGCATCATGATGTCCTTTCTGACCAGCAATTACTAGGTCACATAAATATTAAAATGCATAAATGCATTACCTTCCCTTCCCCTTCCACATGAGGACTCAATAATCTCAATCTCTCTCTCTCTCTCTCTCACACACACACACACACACACACACCCCTTTACCCAATATCTTTCCCCTGCCTTTACATCTCAGAGTAAAAAGAGGAGTAAAAAATTAAAAAATATTAGATACTGCCATTTTTTACTTGACTGCTAACACAATAAAGCAGCATTGTAAACTGAATCACGGAGTCGGCTGTTCTTATTGCTCTCTATGCTGGTATTACTTCATGGATATTAGAACCCTTGGGGATATTGGAATATGAATAAAGATTTTTTTTAAATCAGCTCAGTTTTTTTCTCTTGGTTCTGTTTCTAAAAATAATGCAGTTTGCAAAAACAGAAGGTTTGGTTTATAACACAAACAAAATTGTTACATTCTGAATGGGTTGTAAGTACCTGATTCTTTGCCTTTTTACTCATCCCTGCAAAAAAAAAATCGGCAAATCCATTTGCTAACCAGCTGTACCTCTGTGCGAAATAGATAACAACCTGTGCAAGCCAGGGTTTGCTGTGAATCGGTGCTGATAGGCCTGAATCTCATAGCTTTTTTTAAATGCTAATGACAAGAAACATTTCCGAAGCCAAAACGCTCTTGTAGATCTGTCTTCCTCTATTATGACTGATATTTGCTTGTAAGTACATAGAACACTTGTTCCCTGTCGCTTATCTGCGGTGCTGCAGCATAGTGACCTACATACCATTCAGCACAATATGATGCACAAACATCTTCTATATAATTTTTCATTTTCGACTTAAAAACAGTAGAGGCAAAATAGGATTGCTGCAAATCTAACAAAGAGATGGCATTATTTCCAAATAAAAATGTGCATTTTCCCAAAGAATGTATTTGTCTAGCAGCATGAAGTTCATCCATAGCAATGCTAAGGGAGGAAAAAAAAGAAAAGGATACTGAATTGCGATTAGAAAAGAAAGACTGAGGGAGAGAAATTAAAAAAGAAAATCTCTTCTATTCCCCAAGAATAATTAAACTAACTTCCTTTTCCCCACAATTAAAAGTTTAGCTTTTCTGGATTGTTTCTTGAAGTCTCCTGAAATGTGGCAGATAGAATAAAGCTGAAATACATACAACAATGACAAAAGAATCCGAGTAGAAAGTGACATACGTCAGCAAGGAAGAAATCACCTACTCTCACACCTGCCATTATCAGAACCTCCAAACTACACTGTATTCATGGTTTGTTTTTTTCTTTTCTTGTTTTTTTAAATTTCTAACCACTATGGCTGGCTGTTTGTAGGTCTTCTCCAACTCTGATAGCATACTTGAGTTTCCAGCAAAACTATTAATAGCTGCAGAGGAGACCATAAGCTTGTGCTTATCCAATGACCTAGCCTCCTTAATGCTCTGCAGGATCATGGTAATTGCAAAAGAGAGTGGAACCAGGTAAAAAGGAAGACTGTATTTCTAAGATGGGGCACAAAGAGACCGGCAGTGCCACCAACAAAGTCAAAGGGCAAATAGGGTGACAGGCCAAATTGAAAACCCCTCATTAACTTGGAGCACAGCTGGAGTTGGTAGTCACATAGCCTGTCCTCCACCGGGCAGAGAGGTGGCTTATGAATGCACCTCTGTTTAATTTTTAATGATCAGCTGTCTTTGTTTTCCAAGTTTGATGTGTCTAAAACAAATGGAAAATCCCCAAGTAAGGTAAACAAGGCTTGGGTTGTGGCCAGCACGACCTCTATACTTGCACTTTAAGGAACTTATCCTGTTCCCTAATTATTCTGAGTAAGGAAGCCACAACTAATACTTTGCCACCAGTGTTACAGGTGCACAACAGCTTTCCCACCTCCATCACATTTCTGAATCCTATGTTACGCTTCCCTAAAAGTGGAGCGACCCTTCACAAAGAGTTAGCAGTTATTTAAGTCTTACCAGCTAGAAGCTTCTTTTCCAGAGACCCAAAGACAAAATAAATTTTCACACTTTTTACAGTTTTGCAGTTATTCTGCTTAATTATTTGCACCAGCCAAATTTATCCATAAGCTGCCAGAACTCCACTCATTTTGTGAGCAGTGTTAACCCAGCATTTCACATTTTCTGTGTAATTGTGGTAAACAGAGCATTCTGCTGTGGGTTTTGAGACCCAGGATTTTATCTTAGCTCTACCAGGAACTAGCTGCGTGACTATGAGAAAGTCACTTGACCTCTCTGAACCTATTTATCTTGGGTTTGGAATAAAGGATAAGAGCACTTCTGGCTATAAAATTCTACAATTGGCTCCCTACGTCCTTTTCATACAGGACCACTTACTCACTACTGTTGGCTCCTGTTAACTGCGAAATACCGTGGAACAGTTTTCTAAGTGCTCATTTCAGATGATACTGCAAGCTCTTTCTTTGTAAACCATATCTCCCAGCATTATCTTAGATATGTTTAAGTGGTAACTAACTTCTTCTGCTCTACCATACATTGCTAATGGCAATGTTGTGCCACCACATGAGCTCTATGGGCCTAACTTATTAATGGTCTATGCTAATGCAATTTCCAGAAAGTATGTTGTTATGAAATTTTCTGGAATTTAAACACAGCAAAACAACATATAACTGCTTGATAAATTACTCTGAGTAGATTTAGTAATTTGTGTAAGGGTGGTTCTCATTTATGTAAGAAGCCTAAATCCATTTAAAGTTAATTTCTAATTTTCTTATATTTATGTCATTCAGAAACACATGGCTGGTCCAGGAGCAAAACCCAAATGAACTATTAATTTTGTTTGGGTTAAAGCATAAAACGCTAACAGTGTTGGGTCTCCATAATTTGCCAGATACTCTTTAACTCCTTCCAAATAATGATTTTGGCCTTTTAAAATATATATGACTGAGATTTTGTATACTGTCTCTGTTGTGTTTTTTTTCTTTCTTAAATATAAGGGAAAGATAGATAGCTTTGCTAAGCCACAGTTCCTAGTACCACAACAGCATTAAAATTGCCTTGGACTAAGAAATTTGCATTTTATATTGCTTTGTATGATTTGGAGGAAAACATAGTAGTCAAATACTCTAGATCCCTTTTTTGAGCTTCTACTTGTAAAATATGCCCCTGTGAAAGTTCTACTTCCTCCTGTCATCATTGTTTAAAAATATTTACTGTGTTGTTGAATTCCATTTGATACTATGCTAGGCATTATAGAAAGAACCATTTATATAGTTATAATCACAGCCATGTGAAAGATGAGAAGATGGCAATAAGATGGATCTACCCACGGAGTATACAGATGATGAAATATAAGCACCAGATAGAATTTCTACAAGGAGAGTAGCAGATTTTAAATGTTATGCTCTTGTGATATCTTGTGTTTTATACTTCAGCAGACATACAGTAATACATATGATATACTATATTCTTTGTCAAGCAAGGTAACTTTTTGTAGGTAACTTTTCAATGACCCACAAACACAAATTGGTACTTACTAGTGGACAATTTCTTACATAATTTCAAAAATCCATAAATAGGGGCTGGGGTTATGGCCTAGTGGCAAGAGTGCTTGCCTCGTATACATGAGGCCCTGGGTTCGATTCCCCAGCACCACATATACAGAAAATGGCCAGAAGTGGCGCTGTGGCTCAAGTGGCAGAGTGCTAGCCTTGAGCAAGAAGAAGCCAGGGACAGTGCTTAGGCCCTGAGTCCAAGCCCCAGGACTGGCCAAAAAAAAAAAAAAAAATCCATAAATAAATTAGAAAAAAATGAAATAATTTATTTAATTTTAACCAAGTTTTTCTCATATGTTTATTGTTTAACTTTTACTAAGTTCTAACCATGTGTCAAACAATGTCTCTTTGATTTCAATATAATTCACTAAAAAATAAAATGCTCAGAAAGGAATTATTGTCATTCCTAAAGAAGTTTCATCATGAGATTTTCTAATTGAGTGATACTAGCAAAATACTGTTAACAAAATGTCTTAAATCTGATTTTTTTTTTTTTTCCGAGTCCTGGGCCTTGGACTCAGGGCCTGAGTACTGTCCCTGGCTTCTTTTTGCTCAAGGCTAGCACTCTGCCACTTGAGCAACAGCGCCACTTCTGGCCATTTTCTGTATACGTGGTGCTGGGGAATTGAACCTAGGGCTTCATGTATGGGAGGCAAGCTCTCTTGCCACTAGGCCATATCCCCAGCCCCTTAAATCTGATTTTTTAAATCAAAGGAAATTAAAGAAATAATTCCAAAATTATCTTTACATGCTTTACATGCTAGCACTGGAAATATCTCAGAATTCTATCCTAGACATTCTTTCTCTCCTTTTTTCACTTTTGTCAGGCATGAGGCTTGAAGTCAGGGCCTGGGCACTGTCCCTGAGCTTTTCTGCTCAAGGCTAGTGCTCTACTACTTTAAGCCACAGCTCTACTTCTGGTTTTCTGGTGGTTAATTGAAGATGAAAGTCTTGTGGATTTTCCTGTCTAGGCTGGCTTCAAATGGTGATTCTCAGGTCTCAACCTCCTGAGTAGCTAGAATTGCAGGTGTGAGCCACCAGCACCCAGCTTAGGCAGGCACAGAATATATGATCCATTGCATTTAACTTAGAAGGTGCAATGAATCTGTAAACTCTAGATTATCTGAAGATATCTACATCCAGAACACTGTCACCTTACTGTTAGTGGAAAGGTAGTTAACAAAGGAATATTAGCTGGGTGCTGGTGGCTCACGCCTGTAATCCTAGCTACTCAGAAGGCTGAGATCTGAGCATTGCAGTTCAAAGCCAGCCAGGGCAGGAAAGTCCGTGAGACTCTTATCTCCAATTAACCACCAAAAAACTGGAAGTGCCGCTATGATTCAAGTGATAGAGCACCAGCCTTGAGCTGAACAGCTCAAGGACAGCGCCCAGGCCCAGAGTTCAAGCTCCACAATCAACAAAAAAAAAAAAAGAAAGGGATGTTCCAGTCAAAGTATGGCCATTGCACCCACTGAATTTACTAAAAATTTCTAGGATCCTATTGAATTATGCATAGGTCTGACTTGAATACAAATGTCTGAAGGCCAGATAATTTATGTTATTCTCCTTGGTGTCTCACAATGCCTTTTGCACTCAGCCTTATTTATAAGAACCACTCAATAAATGTTGAAGTTCCTAAAACATCCAATCAAAACACCGAGACTGTTGACTTAATTCTTTACTTCCTGCTCACCTATTTATCGTCATGTATATCTAAAGAAATCCCCAAAGCAGACAGATGCCAGGTCCATGCATGCTTGTGAAGTGCACAGGTGCCCGGGGAAAGGAGGAACACCACTTGGAAATCGTTGCTTCCCCCCCACCTCACACTCCTTGCCTTGTAACTGCTCAATTAATCTTCACATTCTTTTCTAAGCAGCCAGATATTTAAACATAGGCTTGAAATTCTCTAACGAAACAGTTCTTTCCACCTTGATCTCCTGGGCAAAGTCAGATTTCAAGACAGAAACTTGCTAAAGAAACAGTATTGTTTAAGCCAGGTTTAGTGATACATACTTGGAATCCCAGAATAGCTTGGTAGATGAAGGCAGGAGGATGGTGAGTTTGAAACCAGCCTAGGCTACATAGCAAGACCATGTCAAAAGAAAGAAAGGAAGGAAGACAGGAAGGGAGGACAGGAGGAAAAGAGGAAGAGAGGAAGGTAGAGAATTTACTAACTTATTGACTGGTTCGTTAACTTGTGTTAACTTGCATAGCATGTCATGATGTCTGAGCTCCATCAAGGCAACTGGAGAATAGTGAAAAGCAAAACTGAAAATAACGGCAATGTTGTTTTTAAGTTTTTAACAATATTTAGTTGTAATTCAACTTTATGACATGATAGTCTCTTTATAGTGCTCTCAATTACTTTTTATTAACTGCTTCCAAACCCTAAGCCGTTCAGGGACAGGTTTATAGTATTCAAGTAGAGGTTGATGGCAGCTAAGACATACTTTTCAGGTGACAATTTATGTATAAGTGAGTGTATATCATATATGATAAAAACCACAGTGAAGAAGGGCTCCCACCATAGAAAGGACCAGCCCTACGGTTGCACCATTAAAAATACCTTCAAGAATACTGACAAGCATAAAATCCATAAAGCAGCAAATAGCTAAATGTGAAGCATGGTGCTGGTGGCTTACACTTGTCCTCGATACTCAAGAGCCTGAGGTCTGAGGATGAAGATTCAAAGCCAGGCCCAAGCAGACAAATCCAAGAAACTCTGAACTCAAATTAACTACCAAATAGCCAAAATAGAGGTAGGCTCAAGTGGTAGAGCATAAGCCTTGAAGGAGAAAGCCAAGCAAAAGTGCAAGACCCGGAGTTCAAGTCTTATTATCAGTACACACAATATAATAGCAAAAACACATGTTATTATAAGCCTGTTCGATAAAATTCATGCCTTTCACTTGCCTCACTGAAGTAACGACAAAACTTCTCAAGATACTTCTCAGGTACTTAGACTAAAACATGCCCTGCTACTCCACAGGACTAAAAGAGACTTAAGACTTTTTCACTCACTAGCTCTTAGGGACACCTCCAACAGAAAAAGTGGTAGAATTGTAAAGTGCCAGGTGCTGGTGGCTCATGCCTAGAATCTAGCTACTCCAAAGGCTAAGATCTGAGGATCCAGGTTCAAAGCCAGCCAGGAAGGAAGCAATGAAAGAGTTTTAAATGGAAACATTTGAAATAATCTTTTATTCCTTCTCACTTTTAAATAAGTTGAGATTTGTTTGCGTTAGCAAGAATACCAGTATTTACATTAATTCTCATGAACTGGGCTGAAGCAGCTTGCCTTTGTTTTTTACATTTCTAGCTTTTAATTTGGAAAATTTCAAATCATGACCTCAGCACACTCATGATATGCTTTTCACATCATCCCAGCAGACTAAATAAAAGCTATGATAATGAAATGGATACTATGAGCCTTCTACATTTGGTGCAATCAAAACTGTCATATGATTTGGCATTGCTGAGGAAAAGGTTTTCTATGACATCCCTCTATTTTGAAAAACCATCAAAAACAATGGGATTTAAAGCAGAACCAATGATTACTTTTTTTAAAGGGACCCTAGATAGAGGCCTTGCTGCTTCATATTCCATGGGAAGTTTTGAGTCTGGAGCTTTCTTCTTTCATTGCCAACATAAAAGTTGTTTTTCTCAAGTAGGGGACAAAAGAAGACTTTCATTTATGAAGGCAAGTTTAATGACATGGTGTCTGTAGGAGTTCTTATGTATATAATATTATTACTATCTGTGGAACCATTTCCTGTCATGATATTGATAATAGTGTATTTTTGTGTCCAATACATAAACTCTTGCTATGGTTATGGGAATATCAGCTCTCATCAGCAACCTGAGTTTCTATCAGCAATCTGAGTTTCTATCATAGGACTCTGACAGACAAGAGCTGTGTCTTCATTCTTCGGGGAGCGGGGTCCCAGCTCTGTCTGCAGAGGACAGTCACCACGAGCTCATTTCATCACCATTTGTGCCAGCTCACAACTCAGTGGATAAATCTCAGTCTTCCTCATCTCAGGATAAAATAGCCTGTGAAATAACTTTGCAAACAGCAGAACAATAAAGCCAAATAGGGGATTTTTTTTTCATTCTTTCCTTTAACTTTTCCTACTCACTGAAAGATACTGGAGATTTCAGTTGTTAAATCTCTAACTTTATCCCAAATTATTCTTTTTCTTTTTTCTTTTGAACCAAAGAAATTCGGATCTAGACATAAAGTTGTGTTGTACTCTCCTAAAAGAATAAGTCTCACTACCTAGTGAACATGTTCCAGCATAGAAGGAAAAACACAGGCTTGAGAGACTAGACACCTTGGTTCGGGGTACACCCAGCCATCCCCAGCTGCTGTGTTCCTTTCTACTTGTCCCTTCATTATTCTCTACAACTTCCTTACAAAGCAACAAGAATCTTGCAATTCTTGTTCTAATCTTAAATGAATCCAGGATACTCTAAGAGTAGTCCAGCTTTACTATTGTGAACATTTCTGTTGGATATGAAAAGCACGATTTTCTCAAATGCTGACCATTAAGGAAAGACGAGTTTTTAACTACAAAACCTGTAGGTCCTAACCATCAGCTTCGGTAGTCTACAGACCTAATAATATATTCTCCCATGATGAGATGTGCCCTAGTGGAAAGCCAGCTCAAAAGTAACACAGTCTGATAAAGATGTTCAGTGGGAAGTTACAGGCCTAATTTGCTCCCAAAGAAAGGACTCTGCCATTAATCCATACTACAGCTCCTACAGTTTAAAATGGGGATTGAGACTAACCATTGGCCATTTAAGAACAATAAAAACATAACTTTGGAAACATAACTCTTAACTTATTACCAAAATGAGAATGGTTACAAATATATTAACTGAAGTATGGTAAGTCTAGGTAGAACTCAATAAGGTAATTCTTTAGAAGGACAAAGTCAAAGCCCAACAAAAAAGCATCAGGAAATGGGTACTTGCAAGAGTGGGGTGGAGTTGACAGATGAAAGGAAGACCAGTGGAGGAGAATGCAGTCAAGAATTAATTGTATTCATATTCTCCAAGGGAGGTGAGAATGTTAAAAGGGTGAGACTGGTCAGATACATTGTGTTCATAAGCTGCTTTGTTAAATGGCAACTCCTCTGTACAACTATTTAAAGATAACTTTTTTAAAATGGGGTGGGGGGGGGAAACTCACTGCTTTTTTGTGTGATTTCCAATTTTTTTTTAAATCCAGCTCACTCTCTCATGCCTGGAAACCTAGACTTTTAAACACGGAAATAGCAACTTAACATCTCTCTCCTAAAGTTCTCATCTCTCCCCTTTTACCCGCCTCCCCTGCAGACTGCAGAATACCTGGCTTTATCCTTGCTGCAGTCCTGACCAGGTCAGCCAAGAGCAAAACTGAATTTAGCACTCGACACTGAGTTGCCAGGGTGTCCAGAATCTCTGGTGACAGAGGGCAGTAAAGCAAAGTTTCCAATTCCAGAAATCCTCTGTACACTTAAAGAGACAGCTCACCAGAGAGCTGTGCACATCTACTTTGGGGTGAGGCTACCCATTCCCTTAGCTGCCAATCACCCTTCCCTCCCAATGGGAGCCATGCTATTCTGGGCAGGTAGGCCCAGCTTGAACATGTCAAAGCTTCCCTTTGTCACAAGAGCTATTAGCTCTGTTCCAGGTTTCTTGTACACACACACATCACTGGAGCTGTAAGAGGGTGTGACAAAAAAAAAAGTACACAGATGTATAGTTCGTTTTTATGTCCTGTAGGGATACCCTTGAAACATGTTTAAAAATGTCAGTCAAGACATCTGGTCAGCTGTCCTCATCCATATTGGGGTTTTTAGGCTACTGTTATGCCCCAATATGCTTTGAACATTGCCAATATGCTTTCTCCACAGAAGCAGCAGCGTGTCCCCGTTGGTTTCTCATCCATCCCCAGCTCTAGTGTTTATAGTGTCACGTACAGAGCGAAATGAAAAGCCACATACTGTATCTCGCGTGTCTGGCTAATGAAATGGGTCGGACAAACCTTGTGCAATCAGGGATGGAGGCCGATTGGCTTAGGTCGGGTCCATCTTGCCGACTGCAAAAGAATCAGCTGTCTCCAGTGCCATGCGGCAGATGGACAGTTTGCATCCGATTTCCAGGCAGGCGCCAAGCCCTTTAGAAGCTTTGGCAGGCCGAGCCCCATCAGGCAGCAGCCTTTGATGTCCTGCAGATGGCTGTGGCGGCCATCTTGCGCCTGCATCTTGAGACACCGCTTCCTGCTTGCAGGCGGCGTTCACTCTGGCCCGGGCCCACGGTCATCCACGGGATTGTGCCACGGATCCAAAAGGCTCTCCACACCACCAACAGCCAGAACCTTCTGCCTGCTTCTACCCATACACGGGTAGAAGATTTGAAACGTTCTTTCTTGAAGAATTAAAGAAGAAAACACCTCTCTCACCACAATCTTTCTTTTTCATCTCTCTCTCCCTGTCTCCCCCCCCCCTCTCCTCCCTCTCCCTCTCCCCTCTCCCCTCTCCCCTCTCCCCAGAGATATACTTGCCTTCTGTAGGCACACTTTAGTCTTATCAACCTAACCAAGTCA